>NW_008781655.1:0-260 GCF_000715545.1 Opisthorchis viverrini
GACCGACAGCGCCACAAAAGCATGTACAGAGGCTGAAGACAGATCAATCATGTTTCTTCATTCAACAAGTTACATTACTATGACCACCTTACAATTCAGTGGCCAATCTCGGACAATGTTTGGTTGGCTAGTGCCAACAACGACCATCAATTACCCTCCGAAGTTGGCAAGAGCGTTGTAACTTTTCAAAAGGTGGTTAAGTAGCTCATCTAAGTGTATCGCCAATTTAGGCTGCGTTCCAGCCGATAATTCCCTCTAAA
>NW_008781656.1:0-260 GCF_000715545.1 Opisthorchis viverrini
TTCGACCAGATGCGATACTCTAGAATGCATACCACGAAAGCCCTGAGGAAGCAGATCAACGCCCACATGATTCACACCCAATAAACGCAGATCTGTATAATTCCACGTGCGGTGTGACAATGTAGCTTCATTGATCATGTGCACACAATATGTTTTAACACCTGGTTCAATGTTATCCCATTAACAATCTCTGGAATTATGCACCTGACGGATTCAGTAAAACTAAACGCAGGAATGTGATCACACTGAGTAGCCGGTAT
>NW_008781657.1:0-260 GCF_000715545.1 Opisthorchis viverrini
CTCCATGACAATATCGACTATATTATTCAGAATTTGCGTTCTCAACTTAGACACTGGTGGAGTATTGATCAAGTACTTATTTGACTAAAAGTCGGTAATAACCTTCTCCAAAATAAAATGCTGCTCGCTGCTCGATGCATGTGACCTACAGACCATCGTTGGAATTACCAGCCGACATGTGTGACGTCGGAAAGCCGAAATCTCGGCAACTGTTGTGATATTGTGTAGTTTCCGTCAATAGAGATGGCACCATCTCTCCA
>NW_008781658.1:0-260 GCF_000715545.1 Opisthorchis viverrini
TTGAAAGTCATAGTGTATTTTCAATTAAAATTTTGTCTTCTTAGTAAGGTCAGTCCTTATTGAGAAACCGAAAAGCACTGTGCAGCTGGTTCGTGCCTCTGGAGAAACATCAGTTTTGCGCAACGCAAGGAACTCACAGGGTTTCGAACGCACGATCTTCCAGCTAGTGGCTAAACACGTTACTGTTCGGACTGGAGCGACTCATCAACAGTTGGATTAACTCAAAGTTGGAGAGGTTAGGGCACTGCTCATCCTCCAAT
>NW_008781659.1:0-260 GCF_000715545.1 Opisthorchis viverrini
CTTTCAAATAAATTATGGTTGTATGGCAGCGAACCATCAGTGTTGAGCACTTATTTCATGCTATCCATGATGATATTCAAAATATCTCAGTATGTTTTCTCGACAGAACGCACTACCCATAAATTTGCTGAAAACCTCAGCCCACGACTGGTTTCGTCTTTGAGGCTCGTCAGGTAGGCGCAGTACCCTACTTTCAATCAACGTTATTTCTACTTGAACCCCGACTGGACGTGATCCGCAAGCTGCATCCGTTTTCAAAG
>NW_008781660.1:0-260 GCF_000715545.1 Opisthorchis viverrini
CGTTGCGTCCCGAACCACAACAGAATAGGTCCGTGAAGTTGTCCGCTGTGTTGGCAGCCAGAAAAAAAGAATAGACCAGAACGTCAACTGTGCAAGGCTTAAAATGAATTTGCGCGGAAAGTGATGCAAAACAACCAAGAAGCATGGAACTCTACAACAAATTCGTAAATCTCTACACTGAAATAGTTCTTATCTACGGACATCTGCATACAACGGAAGATCACGACCAGCAAAAGGAAGAGCTAATTCGGAATATGGTC
>NW_008781661.1:0-260 GCF_000715545.1 Opisthorchis viverrini
ATCTATAAGAAAATGCAGCTGAACGTGCTTCAAAGACTGGGTGATAAAAGATTTGAGTGACAGGTCCACGTACCAATGGTTTCCAAACTGCTTAAAAACTCGACAACCACTCTCGTTTGCACACGATTTCGGTCGTCTCATATTGCAGTTAGCATGATAATTAGGTTTTGCCTAAACATAATACACTACTCATAAGGATGTTGAAGAGTTTTCAGCAGCATTCTGAGTAGTATGTTACGTCTAGACGAACACTTAAAAGC
>NW_008781662.1:0-260 GCF_000715545.1 Opisthorchis viverrini
ACGATTTTGTCACTCCCTCGTCTCACACCGCTACGATAACGTTCTGAAGCACCATGTAATGGACTACCTTGTACCAAAAAACAGATATATTACTGACTTTGTGTGTTATGGTATAAAGTACAGGGAGTCGAAATGAGGTACCAACGTGGAAGTGAACGAAGATGACATGACATAATTCCGTGCTGTATAGTAGAAAATACTATACTACGATAATGATATATGATGACCTAGGATTTATATGATGATATCGTATATATGAT
>NW_008781663.1:0-260 GCF_000715545.1 Opisthorchis viverrini
TTAATAATCTCCAAATCGATTAGGCAACGGACGGCGGTTTGAACTACTCTAAACAGAATGTTACTAATTTTCTCAGTAGTATTCGCCTTTATAATGATTCCGGCCACTCACGGCGAGCATTTACGTTCATCGTTTACACTGCTTTGTCGATTTTGTGAGATGATCCGTTTTGAACGCGTCTTTTGTGTCAGTTGGCAACTACTTATAAGCTGGGTGTCAACAGACTTATGCCAACTATGCCTATCCGTCCATAGGTGTCA
>NW_008781664.1:0-260 GCF_000715545.1 Opisthorchis viverrini
CAAATATCCCTGATCAGGAAGCAATGCCCTTGAGCTTCATGAACAGTTCTTTTGCCCTGTATTTCCATAATCTGGTCAAATTAGTGTGTACAGTAAACTGTATAGACTCGTAATCACAACCAGTGAAATTTATTATTACTGCCCCCTCTCCTTTTTATTCAGGTTCGTCATTGGCCTTATTATGGAGTGCACACTCGAAATAACAATGAATCGAGGTATCGAATCAACTTTGAGTATGCGGATGATATCGTTCCATTGTT
>NW_008781665.1:0-260 GCF_000715545.1 Opisthorchis viverrini
GAGATTCAACTGGGTTTCAGCTGAGTCTCGATAAATCAAAATTCGAAAATTAGTCTGCAAATGCGTATATATTCTACTACTCTTGAGCTGTTTGCCCTCAGAGCAGCGCCTCTGATCGGTTACGACCATTTTCGGCATCCTGTGTTTGGCCACGATGTGATGCATTGCAAATGCGCTGATTGTGATCGCCGGTTAGTTTTACAAAAATGCCGTTACGATTCATTGTGACAGGTGTTCGGTCAAAATCAAGATAAATTGAT
>NW_008781666.1:0-260 GCF_000715545.1 Opisthorchis viverrini
CTCATCTCCACCCACACTATAATCAGGTTTCTGTGTAATTTCTACTCTTGGGCAAACTATCGAAAATTATCCCCGAGCATAGCCTAAATATAAGTTCCCACGATAATATCCGCTGTGCAGTGCAAACTGCTGACTTTATACTTCGAACGCGAAAATTCGTCTGCACAGTGCGACACAATTCTGTAGGCATTTCTATTGGTCGAAATGAACCTAATACGTTGGTACAGATCGTTCCAACTAAGCTAAATCAAACAGTCTCA
>NW_008781667.1:0-260 GCF_000715545.1 Opisthorchis viverrini
ATTTTCGTTAGATGGCTCAAGCTGTCAAACGCAGTACTTGTTCCATCCAATGATGCGGCCAACCTGATTGTTCCATTTATAGGCAGGCATCCAGAGACTTCCTGTTGGTTTACTTGCTCTTCTTACAGAGGTAGCAGTTTCACTTGGTGTATGTGTAGACGTTTAGTGTACTCTTAATGCGGGTCGAGACGACGCTCCTAATTTCACGTAAACGATATAACAAACGTATACTTAAATCACTCGATTAGGTTCCTCTATTT
>NW_008781668.1:0-260 GCF_000715545.1 Opisthorchis viverrini
GTTGGACAGTACTGGGAGAGAAAGTAAGTGTGAGAGAAATGGTCATCGGTTCCAGAAGCAATGCTATCGGCCTCAACTTAACAGGTACTGTATAGCGAATAAAAAGCCTTTGGGCACCAGCCATGAATGAACGCGTCAGGGAGACGGCTGGGACCAGTGAAGAGTTTATTCGCACTTACAGGTTAGCGCTCGAGTGAGCGGGGGCATCGTCAAAAGTGTGGGGTAAATAGCTGCGATTATGTTATCAAACTGGGTACGAC
>NW_008781669.1:0-260 GCF_000715545.1 Opisthorchis viverrini
TGTGTAACACGCGTTGAATCGGGAAGCAGGCGTTTCCTCTTGTGATCTGCTGTTCAATGATAACATTCAATTGTTTGGATTGCCAAATCATTCAAACCAAACAATGTAAACACCGAAAATCAGCCGATCGAGAAGGTTTTTGCGGTTATGTGCGATATTTGCATTTGAAACACTTATCCCACATCTTCGAATTTTCAAATGTTGGAAACTGTAAAAACGGTAATATTTGATCTGATCTTCAGTAACCTTCGTTTTAAAAG
>NW_008781670.1:0-260 GCF_000715545.1 Opisthorchis viverrini
ATTACACTCAGCCAACACACTGAGTCGATCGGTAGACAAGAACAACCGTACTATTTCTTCATTATACCTATTGGGATTTTACGGTTTCTACGATCATCAAGTGCAAAACTCCGTAGTTATTAATTTTCGGCTGGTTAAACTGGCTACGTGCGCACGAGTCTCTTAACCTGCTTATCGGAAACAAGGCTATACCACTTTCCGCCAGTGATTCCCTTCATTTTGCTTGAATAGTTTTAAGTGGAACGTACTCACTTCGCGCT
>NW_008781671.1:0-260 GCF_000715545.1 Opisthorchis viverrini
CAACGTGTCCAAGCGCAGTTCCACAGTGGACAGCCAAATGTAAGCCAAATGAAGGCCCCTGAGCACATGGAGCAGTTATATCGGACTTATTTCCGTTGCGCATCTCCCAGAGGTTACCCAACCGAAAATCGCCGCAGCCTTGGCCACAGCCAGAAAGACCATAGTTACGCATCCATGTAGATTTTACCGAACCAATTAACGGACACAGCTTCCTCATCGTTGTCGATGCGCTCAGCAAGTGGCCTGAAGTCTTTATTATA
>NW_008781672.1:0-260 GCF_000715545.1 Opisthorchis viverrini
GACAACGGGTGACCATTCACTATGTTCCGAGTTACCCACACACATGACTCATGCTTGAGTTTTACTGTGGTGATAGTCCGCAGTTAAAATGAATTCTGTGCCACATAAGTACAAGTTGGCACTTGGCGGCATTCATCATGAGTGTGCCACCCTATCTGGACCGGTCAATGGTGGTCGAACATGTGATGAGTAACCGTCCACTTGTTAAGGACCATTTTTGACGTCCGGTTTTACCAAGCCATACATGATCTAGTGTGCCG
>NW_008781673.1:0-260 GCF_000715545.1 Opisthorchis viverrini
TAGGTCCTCGTGATCTTATTTGTAAGGCCTGGTATAACTTAGCTGAGAAAATGTCTTCAACACACCCATTCATCTTTTTCAACTTGGAATGAAATATTATTGTTGACCGCATTAATGTTGATTGATTATCAAAGAGGAACTGCCGCGGAACTAAATTTAGTGTGTATCCTCTTGTCGGCGATCAAATGATATTTCCAAATGGAGGTTTACTGTCCAAACTTTCGGTGACCTTGGGTAGCTCACGTCCAGAACGAAATAAT
>NW_008781674.1:0-260 GCF_000715545.1 Opisthorchis viverrini
ACCAGATGTATGTTGGGTTCATACTGCCACCAAAAACGGATGTACTACCGATGTAAAAGACTCCTGAGACTGAAGGAGAACACCCTGGTACGTGCCATCGACGATCAAGGTGTGGCAGAAATGGGCAGCTATAAACAGGATCACTGGAAAAGCTGTCGAATTCCGACTTCAAGACGTCAGTCACTTATGGTTTGAAAGCTCATTCCGAACGAACAAGTTCTACATTTGGTCGCACTTTTCCCTTCGGAGTGTGCGGTAGT
>NW_008781675.1:0-260 GCF_000715545.1 Opisthorchis viverrini
TGGAGGATATGCTGATTGAGTAAAAACAGATGACTGAAACATGATTGAGGTCAGATGTGGTGTATATTCATGCGTATGTCTTATAAACTAAGGCAGCTGTGAAGTTTCCATTGTGCGCTTCTGTACGTTATATCGATCGCTTGGAAGACTCAAGCTCGTACCAGGATGGAGTAGTGCCACTGAGTTCCAACGCCACGTGAGCGACTCTTAATGGCCGCCAGGCCGAGAACAGTAGTGTGCTACTTCCCTGAGACTTGAAA
>NW_008781676.1:0-260 GCF_000715545.1 Opisthorchis viverrini
GCACCCTGGGTTCTCGCGACTTTCGTTTACAAGAAATGTTTCAGTCAGATAAAGATATACAACCCTCCCCACCTTATTGTTTTTCGACTGGGTTCAGAACGTGGTGGCTATGGGATTTCAACCACCATTCGGTGGTTTTGGTTGTAATAGCCGGTCTTATGCCGACTACACTGCAACCTGACATGGCTTAGACGCATGACGCGCGTGTGCACGAACCTAGATACCAGCCAAGTTGCCAGTGCAGCGCCAACGGCTGTTCA
>NW_008781677.1:0-260 GCF_000715545.1 Opisthorchis viverrini
TTCTGCAAGGTTACGCTCTGCTTCACCTGCTCAATGCCCCCCTCGCAAGTAAGCCATAAGTCTCATTCCATATCTGGAAGCAACAGTTATATCATTCAGCCGATGCAACATGTTCAAAATACACGGATTTTCAAGGAAAATTCTCAGTAAAATTCTTGTGCTACTTCAGCGGAACCCAATGGCCCCAACCAACATTGACAGTCTACAAGATGTGACTCAATTCTCTTTCTGCATGTATATGAAACAGCAACCACCGAAAA
>NW_008781678.1:0-260 GCF_000715545.1 Opisthorchis viverrini
GCGAGTGCGTTTGAATGCTTCACGGTCCTGAATCCGGACGGTGATTGCGCTGCAGATTTAGGTCGCAAACCCCAGAGGAGGAAACGTAATGAAATTTGTTACTGGACGAGATTTACACGCAAGACAAATCTGCTTATTAGAGGGGTTTGTAGGGGACTCCGTGGAAAACAAATGATTTAACTTTTTCTAAATTATTTCGCTTTTTATAAACCACCCGATTAGCCCGTTTTAATCTGGCGACGGACACTCAAAGCTCAGGT
>NW_008781679.1:0-260 GCF_000715545.1 Opisthorchis viverrini
GGTCTAGCGCACGAATGACTCTCTAGTTAGGCGGCTGACAATTGTGACTGATTCTCATGTGCCAGTGCAGTTTGGTGCATCACTATGGTGTTTTGCGATGAAGCATTTTGAAATTTCTTTGGAAGATCTGAGGAGCGATCCAGGAAAGCGTTTTACCACCCGAACAGATGAGCATTGTCTCTTCCTACTGTTTTCACATACTTGCGAACACATTTTGAGACGGACAGAATAAGCGGACAGATGGCAGCGGGATTTTTTCT
>NW_008781680.1:0-260 GCF_000715545.1 Opisthorchis viverrini
CCGAAGGACTGAATTTGGCTGAGCAATGTTCAATGGAATATTAGCTCCGGTGGAAAACATGCTGATGATACATGCTTCTCAACCGTCAAGAGAATATACAGGAACAGTGCAGCATGCGTTCGAGTGGCCGTATCCAAGCCTGGGTTTTAGTTAGTAGCATACGTTGGAGTTTAGGTCTTCGGGTACCCTCAAAAATAGTTTTATTTGTTGTGCTCGTGAACCTCGATCAACATGCTCAAAATGACCAGATAGGGACATCC
>NW_008781681.1:0-260 GCF_000715545.1 Opisthorchis viverrini
CGTAGTTGCTTTGACAGAAAGGTCAAGCTGACATAAGCAAAGCGACCAAATTTTATTCATCAACTAAGGTCTTTTGTCCTCTGTAAGAACTCAGATTCATTCAGGTTTCCAGCGGTAGTGTACACAAGAACAAAAGTAGAATCAGCAGTATTCTATGGTTAGCTGGCTAGATTAAGGGGGTATTCAATAGGAAAAGCGAATGCTTTTTTCGTGGCCTCATAGTGTAAACAATGACGAGTGACAATCGATAACAAATGAAA
>NW_008781682.1:0-260 GCF_000715545.1 Opisthorchis viverrini
CACATGATAGACACACTGAATTCCCCCGCGAATTTTGTGTAATTGGGACATCAAATCAGATAATCTCTTCCAACTCCAACTCCAACCCCAGGAAGTGTTTGTAGGAAAAAAATCTAAATGAACTGCAGTCGATTCAGTGTTCAGTTCGGATTGAGTTGTAGTATCACACACGCGACGTAAAGCTTCAACATTGTCCATACATTCGAGGCGACTTTTTGTCCATTCCAGTTCACGAGCTGAGCAGCCTGTTTTCGGAGTAC
>NW_008781683.1:0-260 GCF_000715545.1 Opisthorchis viverrini
CCAATTGCCAAGCGCCTTTGATGACATTAACGGAAGGAGCCCAGAAAACCGACAACCAACCTCTACCTATTCAAGGAGGCAGTGACCTAACATGGTGCACACCCGCGTGGACCTTTGGATTGTCAGAATTACGTAGCTGGATGCAAGTTTGTAGTAAGAGGACTACCTGTCCCACCACTTGATTTGCGATTGCGCTCAGGTTTCTTATACAGATTACTGTTAAAATCAAGTGGGTTCACGGATTCACTGATTGATACACA
>NW_008781684.1:0-260 GCF_000715545.1 Opisthorchis viverrini
GCACTTCGTGAGGGTCGCCTGCCAAAAAGAGTTTTCGATCATCTAATTGGAAACCGTGAATCAATAAACCAGTGAACAAGTCGCCACGTGGTGCGGATGAGTTGGACCGTATCCTGCGACTTAACCATACTGCTAACCAGCCGAACGGTTAGGTATTCAAACTACAAACGACGGAATCGCTGGATTGAAACTCCATGGAGTTTCGTGAAGTGTACAATGCATCTGTACAAGGCTTACCGACTTTTGAACCTCACTTACTC
>NW_008781685.1:0-260 GCF_000715545.1 Opisthorchis viverrini
AGTCAGTACATTCGCACATTAACCATCTGAATCTCAGCATCACTTAGTACTTCATGATTAAAACGTTCTCACAGAAGTCAGTCTAATGATTGTTTAAGGAAATGAAACTTTCTTGAGAAAACCGATACTGAAGTGCTGTAACCAAAGATTTATATGAAGCGCACCAAGATCTGCAAGTTCTTCTCGAAGGTTTTATACTGGAGAGGTTGACAGTGATATTCAAGGATATGTTGTACTTCTTGTTTTTTATGGCAATGTTG
>NW_008781686.1:0-260 GCF_000715545.1 Opisthorchis viverrini
CAATAGTATTCATAACTTACTGAAATACACCTGGTGAAACATTCACATCAAAGGGAGGGGAATTGTATCCGTATAACCCAAAAGGTGTATTAAAATGTTAGAGGTTTAATCCAGTGGTATTTGTTGTTGGGCATCTTTTAGATCCTTTTGCAGAACACGATTGAACCTGATAGACGATACACTACATCTTCGGGCTCCTCTATAATGCATCTACGTTGTAGTAACCAGGTGTTTAGCGTTAGCTGGTAGTCTCTACAAAT
>NW_008781687.1:0-260 GCF_000715545.1 Opisthorchis viverrini
CATCAGGTTGACCAGCTACAAGCCATCTTGCCACTTCGCTTTATTGGTTAGCTCGCAGAACTTACGGTTAAGGCAAAATGTCCCACTAATCAATCTGATTCAGTTGATTCCCGAATATCTAGCACAACTGATATATAGTAATATAATCTTTCATTCCTTTTTATGTTTAAACAGAATACGAGGAGGTGCGCCAGCGTAAGTGGCGGTAACAAGTCAGCCAACTAAAATTACTGGGAAGTTTTGAACAGTAGACAAAGCAA
>NW_008781688.1:0-260 GCF_000715545.1 Opisthorchis viverrini
TGAAGTATTGCGATCCGGAAATGTCAGCGGTTCTTGTGGTTGACATTTGAAGCCGCTTCAGCACAGTTCCTATGCGTCAGTCAGCAGGTGAAAGCAGAGGGATGCTGCTACAAGCAGCGAATAGGACCGAGTGGCGCTGAGCATCAATCGGATTTCCATAGTTGCTGTGAATTCAAGACCAAGGTACTGTCGACTTTCGATCGTAAGGGAAATTGTGCACTCACACCCCGGAGTGGTCCATGCATGTTTGCTTGTAGAGT
>NW_008781689.1:0-260 GCF_000715545.1 Opisthorchis viverrini
TTGTTTCGGGTAAGCAGTCTCTCGGTACTGGTGGGCTATTATCATGTGGTAAATATGCGAGAAATTCTTTCCCCAGTGATACCAACATTCGGAATCTGTGTGCTTTGTGCTTCTTTTTCGAATGGTGACTTTGAATCCCGTGTTGGCTCGTTCCCCATATTACAACTAGCGTTTTTGTTGAGGAGACCATGCTCGGACTTGTTGACCTGTTTCACCAGGTGTTTCATGTCACAACTGTGTGTTTAATTCACTAACCTCTG
>NW_008781690.1:0-260 GCF_000715545.1 Opisthorchis viverrini
AGGCTTCTACTGATGGAAATTTACCAGTGATCTAATTACCTAATATTTTCCGGTACGGTGCACTATGGGTCGCTTTTGTAACTAGTAGCCATCAAATAATGATTGTGTTATTATGTTGCTTTGCTTGGTAATTAGATTTGGATGTATATTTTCTGGAACAAATGCTTAACTGCCGAGAATATGACGTCCAGATTCCGACTGAATTGATTTAGTGCGAAGGTTGGTGTGAAGCATTGCACAGAATGACATTTTGGTATTTA
>NW_008781691.1:0-260 GCF_000715545.1 Opisthorchis viverrini
AGGTGGCGACATGATGTGTCACAAGGATTGATCTCGGTGGTCTATGATGATCAAACCCTACAATCCCATTTTCTTCGCATACCTCCTGACTTCACCGTTCTTCAACCAATTTCAACATCATTCATCTACCACGGATTGTGTGAAAACTGGGTCAAAATATCTAACCAGATTTCATGAAGATTCACCGCAGTTTTGCATACAACTGTGTAGGCTGTCCTTAGAAACCTTGCAGTTAACTACGCATTTTGTTCCGTCAGCGA
>NW_008781692.1:0-260 GCF_000715545.1 Opisthorchis viverrini
CCCCTCTCGTCCAAATGCTTTCGACCTTAAGTGCCCCGTCCTCTGCTGTCCCGTCTACTGGATGAGTTCCGGAGATATCGAAGAATGCCATAATTGGGGAATCCAACAGTGGCTGCATATCCCCGGCTTTGCGTAAAAAGGAGGCGAACGGAAAACACCGATTTTGCGCGGAGTTCCGGTATTTGAATGAACTGATTGCAAATCGGAATGTTGCTTTGCCTCCAGTTGCGAAGCTTTTCGATTTCCGCCAGCACTCCCGA
>NW_008781693.1:0-260 GCF_000715545.1 Opisthorchis viverrini
TTAATTCGATCCAGTACCACTTGAAGAGGTCTAACCAAGTAGGTTCTTCACTAACTTGTACAACTTCTGCTTACACGGGCTTAGTTCCACTCATCTCGAAATAGGGTAATATTGGCTGCGCGTGAGAAAAGTACAAATCGATGGGAAGTACCCTGAAGCACTGAACTGCAGACAACTTAATACCTCCTGAAACACGGATCCGTGCCGAACCTTTCCTGCGTCATAAACATGCCCCTTTTGTGCTACTTGATCCAAGCAAA
>NW_008781694.1:0-260 GCF_000715545.1 Opisthorchis viverrini
TAGTTCGCTGCAAAGAACTGCAAATAAAGTATGGCGTTAGTTCAAATGGCCGACAGGTTCATATCTTTCAATGCAAGCACGGTTCTCACCAAGGAAGGGCGGGTCGTACAACATAGGATCTGAAACCAGAGATTTCTCTCGCCCACCGGTTGAGTGTGACCGCTGACACATCATTCCAAAACATCTGAAATCAAAGAGATTTTGGCTACTCAGAAGATGTCTGCAGTGTGCGGCGGCATCGGCACTAATAGAGCTAACTC
>NW_008781695.1:0-260 GCF_000715545.1 Opisthorchis viverrini
GTTATGACCAAAATTTTCCTCTCTGAATCCTGCCATAAAGCGATTAATGGCAGGTAAATCGTGACATCGCAAAGCAAAAAAGGTGACTACGACGAAACTGACTGCTGTGCTATGTCACACGTCTTCTTGGTGGCCGTCATGTGCAGAACGTAATAGCGAACGTTCCTTCTTTTGTCGGCTTCCCGTATTAATTCACCCACAAGTAATGTGTCACGTGCTCAGTAGAGCCGCCACAGAAACTTTGCACGTGAAATACATGA
>NW_008781696.1:0-260 GCF_000715545.1 Opisthorchis viverrini
TATTTTTACATGCACGACGAAAACGTTCCGCTAGTGAATATTAGAAATTTCTTCCTATATGCATGACGGTGGATTTTAACTACGTCACGTTAGGAATCTGGATTGAATAACATTTTTACTGGACCATATGTTATGTTTTTTTCACCACCTTTTCACAAACATCCAAGAAAAAGGTATGTCAAAAACACAAAGTTGCAAGTATTCCAATGTCCAAGCAACAATATGTTGACAATTGTGAGAATTGAAGGGACCAAAGAATA
>NW_008781697.1:0-260 GCF_000715545.1 Opisthorchis viverrini
CCGTAATTCCGCTACGAAATCCGCAATCGATTCTCCTTACTTCCGTACCCTTGTATTGAACTTGAATCGCTGGACGATAACAGAAGGCTTAGGATTGTAATGCTTGGAAACGATAGACACAAGATCGTCAAAAGTTTTCGTAGTTAATAAATCCGGAGAGACCAAGCTGCGTATCAAACTGTATGTCGCCGAGCCACAAACCGTAAGAAGTATGTTCACATTCCGCTTGTAGTCGGTGATCTCGTTAGCAAGAAAGTAAC
>NW_008781698.1:0-260 GCF_000715545.1 Opisthorchis viverrini
TCTACCTTCAAGTACTTTGTTTGAAAGGCAACGGATGCCCAGCAATTGAGTTCCGTGACTCACTAGGGTTCGGCCCTCTGGTCTACCGGTACTGTGCTCTTCTACACCGTTTCCGTAGAGGGAAAATCTACAAGTAATTGCGCCACTCAGAATTGATCAAGAGCAAACACGCAAAAGCATTTCATCAGTGTCATCCGTCCGAAAAGCACACCATACCACTGTTGATTCCGAGAATCGTCCAATATTTTTGGAACCCACAA
>NW_008781699.1:0-260 GCF_000715545.1 Opisthorchis viverrini
GCACACTGAATTCTGTAAGTGTGCTGATGTACAACGCTGGAACGCATAAATATCTCCGTAAATCCACGATAGAGGACGCCATCTTTCTTGTCTTGACCGGGTAAATTTCGGTCAAAATAATCCCCAATATGGGCAGAGATGTTCTTCTTCCATTGAATGTTTCATTTAGTCTGATATTCGAGACGTCACCATATGCCGTATGGACGCAACATACTACTCGTAGGTTGCTGAAAGTTCTTCAAAAACCCACGACCGGTTTC
>NW_008781700.1:0-260 GCF_000715545.1 Opisthorchis viverrini
GACAGGTAAAAAGCGGTCAGGCAACAGCTCCCCAGATAATGGATAAGAATCGTAGCTTAACCGAGATCTGCTGCGGCAATTTAACGGGAGGGTAAGATCAGTGATCACCAGTGGCTTATTTACCGCTTCAACTCCAGTAAACGAATAGTGCATAGAAACAACAGTCATCGAGCGATTTCTGTGACTCCCGGTAATCAGGAAATAACGAGTTATTTGCATTCTGTGCATATGATTGTCCCAGAAGACAAGAGGGAAGAACG
>NW_008781701.1:0-260 GCF_000715545.1 Opisthorchis viverrini
GTCTCTTAAAAAACAGTATAACTGGGACAGTTTGAAGAAAATTTTGCGATGCCTATGGCCTACATCGACGTGCACAAATGTAGCTGCCTTCGTCAAGACGGAGGCTACACCGTACGAAAACCTAAATTCTTATTTCAAGTAAACATGTCAACTTTTGGAACATTTGTGAAGGAAACAGGGTCCAAGGACGCGGAAACGATGGAAGCTGCGGAGGAAACAACTGCAATGCGGTTTGCTTCGTGCCCTGGTTCTTGTAAGTC
>NW_008781702.1:0-260 GCF_000715545.1 Opisthorchis viverrini
GTATGTTGAAACTTTCAAAGTGGCACGCCAAGTTATTCCTGTTTGTGAGTAATGAAACGTACTTCTGACAATACGTCGTCTCACATAAAGTGGGTTTTCTCTGCTGAATTTATTCTTGGTGACGTTTACTGCGGTGTCGGTCAGCTTTATAAATAATGCGGTTATAAAATTTATGTAGTATTATATCAGCAGGTCCGTCGTAACTGGACCATTTATTATTGAAACTGCGCATCCATTATTGTAAAGCATTCAACAACTGT
>NW_008781703.1:0-260 GCF_000715545.1 Opisthorchis viverrini
CTAAGTGGTTAAGGTGCGAGCTTACTGACTGGAAGATATGCGGTTCGAAACCAGCCCCGGCACCTTGACTACTTGTCTACGGTTGTGAAATCTGGCAGTGTCTCAACACCCGTGCTCTCTTTAGATGCAGCTAGGCACCTAAAGGGTATTATAACTGAGGGTACTTAGGAATACGCACCCGGACAACTGTGACACCAAGGGATTCCATATACACACCCCCAGTTTTCGTCAAATGCTGACAGCAGTTTTCGTCTCCTCCA
>NW_008781704.1:0-260 GCF_000715545.1 Opisthorchis viverrini
GCGAAAACGACTCATTGAAAAAGAAATGGCTTGGATCATCGGCCTGAGCACTTTCAACAACAGTTCAACTGGCCAAACAGTTGCTCGATCAAATTCCCCACCAGAGCGGGGACTTAGACAATTAACTTGGAACCTCCGACAGCATCGGAAATACATTTTGTCCCCCAAACCTCATCGGGGCGATTGTCCTGACGTACGCCCACAAGCTCAAGTTGAGGATTGGGGTAAAATCTTCAGCCGGTGCTTGTCTAAATTATTCC
>NW_008781705.1:0-260 GCF_000715545.1 Opisthorchis viverrini
GCAGTCTGAATGGATCAACCGCAAAATCAAGTGTCATTGAAAGCATCTTGAAGAGGCCTATCGAACTTGAATTCCTAGGAAAATCACTCTCGGGAGTGACGTGCGAACATCATATCTTTTGTTCATTTTTTTCGGCTGATGTGTAGAACAGCTTGATTATGAACGCCCTGTTATGAAGAACTAACGGTGTCATTGCACCATCATGTTTACGTAAGCCCGTTCAACCCGTTAACTATTTAGCTTCCGATTAAAAAACTGCG
>NW_008781706.1:0-260 GCF_000715545.1 Opisthorchis viverrini
TCTAAATCCACGAGATCGTTTCCACATAGAAGCATTTAACGTCCGTACTTCTTGTCAAATTGGCAAGCATATAACGCTCGCTGGGACCTCATAATCTCCTAAAATTGATGTATGCTGTGCCTCTAAGTGTGGTTATTTATTTCAAAATGCCAAAGATTAACTGAGTTAGCTCTTTCACATTTCTCCGTGTATGTGTCCGGTGATTCAGAGGCAATGACTCCTGGAATATACGGCGTGGGAGTTGTACTCAGCCCCAGAGC
>NW_008781707.1:0-260 GCF_000715545.1 Opisthorchis viverrini
ACTGAGGTATTCACAGTCATCCTTATTCCTGGTCTGATTATCACGGTTTATGCCTAACTAATGAGTTCTGCTCTTATCAGTGACTACCAGCGGAGCAGCCAAGTGACGCACTTTGTAAATCTGCATGCGGTTTATCGAAATTCTAAAGGTGCATGGTGAAATCACTGTAGAATGATGTTCACAGCTGAGTTGACCCTCCAAAAATGAGCGACCTAAAGGAACAAAGTCTTTGCTGCAGGGTTACTGTTAGAAAACGCCAA
>NW_008781708.1:0-260 GCF_000715545.1 Opisthorchis viverrini
AAGGCCTTCTTCCTCAGCTCCACAGCAACAGGAAAGTCGTGGTCCGCCGACACAGTGAGCTGAGATACCAAGAAGATCATCTACACAGAAACACCAGATTAAAGTCTTATGGCATATTCGGTTGAAAGCAGTGAAAACGAGGAATGAAGCTGGGATTCAGTTGGGTCTTCCTGGGGCCTCAAATTTGTCTGCAGATGGTTGCATTTCGCAAGTCATAAAGTTTGGGTCCCCAGATGAGAATTTCCTAGTTTTGTCGAAAG
>NW_008781709.1:0-260 GCF_000715545.1 Opisthorchis viverrini
CCTCAACCCAGTTGAGAATGTGTGGATCCTGTCAGCTGAGGAGAATAGTAAACTCTGAGGTCAAATCAGCTTGGTGATCTTTGATCACAAGATACTAACCAGTTGCCGATTGCGGTAGCTTACGTGCAGTTGGTGGTCTCACGGTTTGGCCGGTTATTAGGTTCTGTGTCCAAGTAAGAAAGTGCTCCTTTCCCTGTTCGACTGAGAAACCCATCAGTCCTGGCTACATACCCTCCCGCCCCTCCTGAAGTCACAGCTGA
>NW_008781710.1:0-260 GCF_000715545.1 Opisthorchis viverrini
CTACCTCTGAACATGGTAGCTAAACAATGTAGCATATGAGGGCATATGATATATCAATGGCAAACAGTATCGAATGCACATTACTAACGCAAACATTCCAGACTGGCGTCACAATCTTCAGATAATCAATGGATTAGCACTGACTTGACGACACAGAAAAGTCTCTCTGTGGTTTCAAGTGACTGGTTGAGATGAGCGAGGATGATAGGCTGTGTTCGTTTAGGGCTTTCTTTTGTGCTAAGTTACATCATCATCATCAT
>NW_008781711.1:0-260 GCF_000715545.1 Opisthorchis viverrini
TATCGATATATTGGTATATGTTTGTTCGATATGAATCTGACGCTGAATTTCGTATTTGCCATTGAGAGTCATATATGTCAAAAGCGTGGTTACAAGCGTCGCCACAGGCCTCGTGCAACGGGTGCTCTATTGTTGCCGATTACTGATCGCATTACAAATGAAATTAATAGTTTCTTGGAGGTTTCAAGACCTTTGATAATCCGAGCGTCGTCATCGCCCTATGGGACAGGTGAGTAGCTGATAAATGAAGCACCGACAAG
>NW_008781712.1:0-260 GCF_000715545.1 Opisthorchis viverrini
ACGAAGTACAGCGACATCTTCTCTGTGTCCGTTGCGGATCTCCAAGCCCCTGTGGCGCATAATTGATTATCTTCAGTTAGTGTTTACCAACCATCGCATGAATGTATGCAATCCTATTTTTCTCTCACTCGGCTATCATTCTCCCTTCAACCCGGGATCGAGCGATCATGTACCTCATTTACAGGGTGAGAAGCCGGCAAGGCTCATCCAGTCACCAGACTAAGAGCCCCATCAGCATAAAAACAGGCTGATTTGGGCAA
>NW_008781713.1:0-260 GCF_000715545.1 Opisthorchis viverrini
GCAACTGACGGGTTGCGATCTTTTTACGCCAATCCAGGGAGTTGAGGACCACCAGTACTGATCTGACTACGGCCCTGTTAATTCGCTATCAAATCATATCCTGTGTGTTCCTACATCTTCTTCCGCTCAGTCACTTCAATCCCCTTCAGTACCAAGGGTGCGTCGGTTCCGACCGCCAGTGTTTCGGCCACCGTAAACTGATGGAACCCGGGACGGCGCGATCAGTTAATTGGGGAAACTTAGAGCTGTGCACTGAAGTT
>NW_008781714.1:0-260 GCF_000715545.1 Opisthorchis viverrini
AAACGATGTGCTATATTGCGTGTAATTATGCTGCACAAAACGATCATGAAAAAAGTTAGCTATACTAACAGGTAAACAGAACCTTCCCGTCCAAAGAGGATAGCAGAATCGTGCATTTGGGGGCCTTGTATAGACGACAAAGTTGTCGTAAATTTTGGGAAGTAAGTGAGCAGCGGAGAACTCGCCACATAAAAGCTGTATCTGAAACTGACAAGGGTGTTGCAGCTGATTGGTCATGCGGTGCCTTTTTTGACTGACAT
>NW_008781715.1:0-259 GCF_000715545.1 Opisthorchis viverrini
AACCATTTACGATAATATCACCGAAAAAGCGACGACAAAAGGACGTACCGCGTTTCTTTTTTATAATATCTGGAGATCAAAAGGTCGACAATTATGATAATTGATGACAGTAGATTAATCGGCTAATAAAATTTTAATGTGTACCCTTAGACACGTCAGTGAGTGATACTGAATTTGCCAGTCAAAACGGCTAAAAAGCGCAATTCAGATCCCTAGCTGAGAAACCAAACTACAGGAAAGCAGCCTCTAGGTTAACCAA
>NW_008781716.1:0-259 GCF_000715545.1 Opisthorchis viverrini
ATACTTCGTATTAATTGATTGCATAATTATTCGTTTAATTTGTTTCCCACTTTATTGACAATTCAACTAATTAATTAGACGATCAATTAACTGAGTGACTGGTTTGAAACGGTAACCATGCCTTAACTAACTAATTGACTATTGCCACGGCGACCATGTGAATCAGTCTAGCGAACCAATCAATAATCAGATGTGAATATGTGGACTAATCGTTTCCCAAAGCTTTGGTAGATAATAGCGTAAAAATTGAACGGATTTT
>NW_008781717.1:0-259 GCF_000715545.1 Opisthorchis viverrini
CCACACAGTGGGCACAGAGGATCGAAACGTTCTAATAAGACAACCTGCCTGTCATAGCATCAGCCCTTTCTTGTGGTTGGCATATAGTTCTTATCTACACCCAAGCATAACCCCATTAAGGAAGCTGGTAAGAGTAGTGTTTAAAGGCAAAACATCTACTCCGATCTCTTTATATCGCTTTGCCAATTACATGGCTGTGAATCATAAATTCGGATTCCCATGGTATCCTCCGAGTGCATTGGTTGCAGGGCGATATATT
>NW_008781718.1:0-259 GCF_000715545.1 Opisthorchis viverrini
ACTTTTATTATTTTTTGGACGGGGAATTCTCAGAACCGGCATAAATTTGGAATACGCCCCTACACCAAACACCATTACGGAGCAATTTAACTAGTCCTGACTTCTGGGAGGTCTATCATCGAACCACGTCACAATAACAGGATCCCATGAATACACTTTCAAACACACAAAGGATGAGGAATGTCATGCATTCTCCCCCTCTATTCTCCTCTGGTCATTTGAGTCTCAATTACGCCGTTGCTAAAATTTAGTTTTTTTT
>NW_008781719.1:0-259 GCF_000715545.1 Opisthorchis viverrini
CGCTGGCATGTCACATAGCTGGGCCAACAAGTATGAACCACAGGATTATCACGGTAGTGAAACCATCCTATCGCAAAAACAGTGATAGCACCAGTGGACGTCTTCACATTGCAGGAGAGCCGCAAATGCCTTATATGTAGCTTACGGTAAGTTTGCTACCTACATGCTAACGAGCTCCTGAATTCGGGGACAGTGCGGTGCGTCGTACCGATTTATAGCTCTCGGCTCGCATACTGACATTTGTTGCTTACCCATGAAC
>NW_008781720.1:0-259 GCF_000715545.1 Opisthorchis viverrini
CAGAAATCTTGGATGATGAGCATGTCATTCACGTTTATCAGCCGAGAACTTGAAACAATGAGTAATACAGCCGGGATCATAGAAACAATAATTCATAAACGATCAAATATCAACATGTGAATTTTTCGTGGAGTGAGTTAGGGCAGCTCTATGGGGGAGGACTCAGGGTGCGCTCCAACGACTTATGTTCGCTAGGAAATTGAGTATATTCTCAGCAACATCAGTTTAAGGAAGGCGAGTAAACGGGGATTATGGTGTC
>NW_008781721.1:0-259 GCF_000715545.1 Opisthorchis viverrini
AAATACTCATAAGAAAGGCTTAATTTGCTTGTAAAATTGTTCGTCCCCTGAGCTACTTATATACTGATGGTCACGTGAAGAGATTTGACGATCTTCAGAAGGGTTCGGGGCATTTTCTTTCAGGCGTTTGCTTTTTCTGGTGAATTTAGGGGTTGTACAATCATCCTGAAGGGTTTTTGCTATGAATGGCCGAGAACATTAGAGCGGTTACTTAGCAACCCCTCATTAAAACTATGGATATGCAACCGATCAATCCGTA
>NW_008781722.1:0-259 GCF_000715545.1 Opisthorchis viverrini
GAAACATTACAAACGAGAGATTCAGTTGGATTCCAGCTCAGTCTCTCAGAAAAATCAAATTAGTTTAAAAGTGAGTGTATATTCACTAGGTATTATGTTGTTTATTTCGATTTATTGGTGCGGGATTACCCAGAGGCCATAGCGACAAACGCCCGCGTCAGATGTAAACTCCCTCTCACTTCAGACTCTCGGAAACCACAGAGGCTGACATTCAGGCAAAATCTTCACTGTGAAACTGTGATTTCGCCGAAGAACGGTG
>NW_008781723.1:0-259 GCF_000715545.1 Opisthorchis viverrini
ATGAGGCTAGGCTCACACGCGTATCATGTACGGTTCGTTGGTGCCTGTTGGGGACTACGGGCAATCTGATATGCTTGTTTCATGTCTGTTGTGGCGAATCGTGAATTGGATGCCCTGGTTCTATTTGTTTCTAGCTTGATCAGGCTAGATTGTCACTGGTTGCAAGTTCGTTGTGTTTTGTTTTGGGCGGTCGGTCCAGTTGTTGGTTTGTTGTGGTCAATGGATTGATCGGCACCAACTGGTGACGAATTGGAAGAGC
>NW_008781724.1:0-259 GCF_000715545.1 Opisthorchis viverrini
TCTGTTCTATTAGGTCGGATTTATTTCGTGTTGGCAACTGGCAGGTGGTTCATGCCGTGTAGAATGACAGGAAGTTTCAATGCGTTTTGGGTCAGCGCAAGCGCTTATTGAACGTCACTCATTGATGACGTCCTTAGAAATTTCTTAAAATCTACGGATTGCAAGCTGATGGTCCATTTAGACCCAAGTAACCCATCTGTTTGGGTGCCTTACTAACAGGGATGGGTGTCACTTGGTGACCTCTGTAAACAAGAGAACT
>NW_008781725.1:0-259 GCF_000715545.1 Opisthorchis viverrini
TGTCCTCACGGATCGAGGAGAGGCAGTTGAAAATCTGAGAGATGAGGAACTTCAGTGGCTGCGGACGCTGATGGACAGATGTGTATTGATCGATTGTCTGGCTGCCCAAAGAACACCCATGAGCTGTGTATTCATAAATTTACACTTCGAAGCCATTGCCTTTTTTGCGCGAATCCTCACGTCAAGATTGGCAAGCAAGTGAATCATAAGGGATCAAAGAAAAGAAAGCTAAGCCAGTCCAGAAGATGGGTGCAATACA
>NW_008781726.1:0-259 GCF_000715545.1 Opisthorchis viverrini
CGGTGACTGATGGATTACCCAATATTTAAAGGATGACGTGTCATCATGTCTGCCGTGAAGAGCAAATCCTCCGACGTTTAAATCTTCTCCATTTCCGTTGGGTTCCAGGCTAGATCTGATGACATAATGAGGTGATGAGCCTCAGAACGCACTACAAGCCATATGAAGGCGTATTTAGGAAGCTAAGCAGACCCATGAGGTATTCCAATCTTCCTCATCATTTCTCCCGTTGTATTATCACACAAACACTTCTATAATA
>NW_008781727.1:0-259 GCF_000715545.1 Opisthorchis viverrini
CACTCGTGGCCAAATGGTTAAGTGTTCAACCTAGGAAATCTCGGGTTTGAGACTCTCCGAGACTCTCGTGCTCGAGGAGATAATCAAGATCTTCCAATCCTGGAGTTCAAGTGGCCTCTAACGAAAACTTTGTCGATCCGGAATATGCTGACGACGTCGTTCTCGTTTTCGAAGAGAAGATAAATTGGTGGTGTTTTGGATGAAATGACCAAAATCATCTTTGACGTTCGCTTTGCACCTACGAAGTTTAAGGTCATGC
>NW_008781728.1:0-259 GCF_000715545.1 Opisthorchis viverrini
GAAACAGCAACGAAGAAAATTAACCCATTGAGGAAAGCAGCGCAGATGATTCAATTACTCCGTAGTATGCAAAGTTCCAGGAATATGGGGGCTGCTTTGGCGCCCATTCAAGGAGCGCAGGTTCCAAGCTTAACCACTGGAAGTTCGTCAGGAACCGCCCTGACGTTATAGCATCATACTAGTGCCTACGTCAAAACGCTGAAAAACATTTAACGTTATTTCGTAACTTTCGTTTGGATGTGACTGTAAAACTGAGGGA
>NW_008781729.1:0-259 GCF_000715545.1 Opisthorchis viverrini
GGCATTTCTTACTCTGCATTCTGAGATGTGTTCGCCAACGTTGTGACGAGGCTTGCCGAGCCTTTTCTAGGTGCTGTTACCTCAAAATGATTACTACGTGGTACCTTTGAAGAGGGCTGAGTTGTCTAGATCGGCGATTTCGTAAATCCTGCCACCAGGGAACAGAGAAACGTTGATCAAGTTAGCATCAGGGCATCAGAGCAACCTTTCAACATTGCCAAAACGTTGTGTGAAATTCTGAAGCAATTTGGAGGACCGT
>NW_008781730.1:0-259 GCF_000715545.1 Opisthorchis viverrini
ACGTTCGTTTGAACTTGAGTATGATGACTAATGGCTCAAATGAGATGAAGACAAGCTAGTGCTACGTCGAAGCAAGCAATCCGTAGATTTCTCTAACGGTGGTCATCATGTTCGAATCCCATGGAAATGTGACTGGCATGATTTACCTGAAAACAAGTGTCCCTTCTGTTGAAGCAGTGTATTGATGCCCAATTGCGTATTCTCTTAAGAGTACAACACTTATGATGACAGCATCCTGTTAATTAAAATGAACTGAAAA
>NW_008781731.1:0-259 GCF_000715545.1 Opisthorchis viverrini
CGAGGACTGTGATTCTGTAAGTTTGCCCAAGCCTAGACAGGAGCTGTCGTGATGTAGAGGTTGGATTTCAGCTACGCATCTTCCGGCCTGTAACCTTGTGAACTATCTCGAGCTTTCATGCTAATTGTGACTCTCATTAAGCGAAAAGGAAACCCGTTCAGAAGGTGATCATGGGTGGTGATTCCCCACACCCGCATTTGTCTCCCCAAAATGTTTGGAAACTCTCCCAACGTGTCAGGTTTTTACGGTCGTCAGTCTC
>NW_008781732.1:0-259 GCF_000715545.1 Opisthorchis viverrini
CGCATGTCATGAAGTTCCCTCTACTGCATTTCCTGTTTAGGAGATCAATCCATAGAACTCACATTCTGGTTCACCAACCGGCTGACTAACTCCCAAAGAAGGAAACATCACGGTGGTCATCCCATATGTGTTAGTAGGCTGTCACAGCAACAACACCTGATTTCGTAATCGTTGTAGGTGCGATTCCTGCCACATGAGCGGAACAGACATCAACGATATTCTCTCCCAGGATACGTCCACAGCACAGTTATTGGGGAAG
>NW_008781733.1:0-259 GCF_000715545.1 Opisthorchis viverrini
TTACATCTCCCATTCCCCGATTAATTTTGAACTGACGCAAGGTTACGCGATTCCGAAATGTCGCATTTTGCTCCATGTTTGCGATTATATGAGAAATCCATTTTCTAAACAGATAATGCCGTGTTTTTAACTCTGGAAGCTTCACAAGATCGAATTTGCGGTAAAGGAGTTTCTCTGTAGACTACTTGCATTCGGGCGTAGACGAATTTGGAGTCAGGCGGTAAATTTATAGAAATTTTTGTAGGATGTTTGTTGTGGT
>NW_008781734.1:0-259 GCF_000715545.1 Opisthorchis viverrini
GTTGGCATGAAAACAAATTGCAAGTGCGTCAAGTCCAATTCTGTGAAGGGTTCTGGAAAATACACCTCCAAATATGCGAATGACGCTTGTCTTTATGGTTTATTTTTGACTAGGAACAGGGCTCTGTGATTGACGCGGAAGTACGGAATGCAAAAGTTTGTGGAGCGAGAACGCTATCAGTCCGATCTGGGGTCGATCGTCTCACAAGACACGTCTAGACGCAGAGTTATGGGTGATTTGGCTTGCTTCTAATTAGATT
>NW_008781735.1:0-259 GCF_000715545.1 Opisthorchis viverrini
TCATTATTCCGTTGGCTGTGAAGCGTGTACCAGTTTTTTGTCATTATAAATCAGAGTTAAGGCCATCAATGTGAAATACTGGTTCCTGTATCTACTGAAAACAATTCAAATGATGCATGGCCCTCGAGGTGTGCACTCAGGGTAACGCATACAATTACACATATGCAAATCATTTCCATAGAACGACTAACTGTATCATAGCAAGTGATAGCCGCCGGGTGAAAACAGTGAGCACACCAATAACGACTGCTAAATGTGG
>NW_008781736.1:0-259 GCF_000715545.1 Opisthorchis viverrini
CACATTCCCTGATCGACGAACTACTCAAAGCACTTGTGATATGTGGATATGATTTCTGGTTATTGGCTGAGGGGCCTAATCTTCGCCCCGTCTATGCCGGGGCTTCTTGCCACGGCTCGAATAATCATGAATGCCCCATGTCCTAACGGATGGTCGCGTGACGTTATCAAGCACACGGCCTAATTGTTGCATACATCAGGGCGGATACGAAAATGCAAGCTATGACCAGCAACCTCTCCTTCCTCATTCGTACATACTG
>NW_008781737.1:0-259 GCF_000715545.1 Opisthorchis viverrini
TGAACTTGTCGTTTCGTGTGTGAAATATGTATCTAGCATCGATTAAATGGTCTCAACATATACCTAGCAATTTATGCTTTTAATACACGTTTGAACTTCTTTGAACTGCCCAGTGATCTGAAGTGTGTTCACCATTCTTTAGACAAATAATTGCGCTATACGACTGCTAGTCCAAATTTTGTGCCCGGTAAGAAATGTACCATGGTGAGCAGTTAGTCCCGCGCACGACGAATTTCGACCACGACACTAAATTTCAAAA
>NW_008781738.1:0-259 GCF_000715545.1 Opisthorchis viverrini
GAGTCTGTAAAGCAGTGGTTCTCATCAACACTGATATACTCGCAGTCCTCACGAGAAAGCACCATCTCGTGAAAGGTAAACTATTCCATCTTTGCCTCCACTGTAGAATGAATTCCATTCACACAACACTACGATTAAGGCTTGAACTGTTGGTGAGCTCCAGTAAGATTGGAAACAGAGTTCCTCGCTTCTTTCAGTGTAGACCAGCAGCAAGAAGAAAGACCGTTTGGGGGCAAGCACTGTGAACACCCACTCAAAA
>NW_008781739.1:0-259 GCF_000715545.1 Opisthorchis viverrini
CTAACAAATCCCAAATGGACACTGACTCGGAGAGACGCTCGGCCCTCAAACGACATATGAAGTTCAATGATGAAAAGTTCGTATATATATGGTTCGATGGAGTCCGGAAACGACCTTGTAGTACACGGTGAAGAAGACTGGGAAATATCAAGGCGGGAAAGGATCTGGGTACGCGGCTGTCTTCTAGCTTTCCACCTCCATCATCAAAAGACTATACATAAGACGAACACTATCCGGGACATGAGAAAGCGTTTTTTTT
>NW_008781740.1:0-259 GCF_000715545.1 Opisthorchis viverrini
ACTGCAAACAAACTCTAAATGAAGAAAGGAAACGGTCAGGAGTGAGATAGATGTACTAATTTGACGCCTGAATAGGAACAGTTCCAAATCAGTGGTAGTGTGAGGAGGTTGGTGAGTTTCAGGTGATATTTCGTCTTGTCTGTGAAATCAATTTATTTTGAAGATCCGAGAAGCATTGCGCAACTTTTCATTCATATTGGGAATCGTCAACCGTGCGCACCTCACGAAACTCCAGTCGGGAGGTTAGAACCCACGATTT
>NW_008781741.1:0-259 GCF_000715545.1 Opisthorchis viverrini
ACATCAGCATTATATGTTGACCTGTCATACTTATGTGACTGGTGATGCATAATTGAGTCATGATCCAAATGAACGAGTCTCACTCTAAGAGAAACGTGAGGAGAAAATTCGTAAACCATAATTAAATACTCAAACCTGTGACACGCGTCGTTTGCTAAAAGCCTATCTAGCATATGCATTCAACTCAATGCAGCCGTTCTTTATCTAAACGTTTATCGTCTATTGTGTCTCTTTTGGTCACGGGAAAGACCTTTAAAAA
>NW_008781742.1:0-259 GCF_000715545.1 Opisthorchis viverrini
ATCATCTGAAATTACAGAAACATATGAATAGTGGACCGGCGGAAAAGATAAGTATAATTCGACAAGCTGACCATACATCTTGAGTGCATCAGAACAAGTCTAACTAGTGCCTCATGATAATGGCGTTTAGGTGTCTGTATTCGACAGATTGGCACAGAACTGTTAGGTCAGTTACATGACTCAGCCATGCGAATTCGTTCATGTAAGCGCTTCTACTTTTTGAGTAGCTTGTTTGTTGTTTTGACCGCTTAATTCATTT
>NW_008781743.1:0-259 GCF_000715545.1 Opisthorchis viverrini
ATAGCACCCATTCAGAGCAAACAGATATGACTTGCTGGTGTTACCAATAATCATTTGGTACTGCGCATAATGCTGAACAAAAAATACCTTCAGCTCTGTTGTCACCTGAGCTGCTCAGAACATTCTAGTGTATGGCAGGCCACTAAATCGGTAATTTGCTTTTCCTGAAATTCGAATACCGATTCCACTCAGGTAAAATGTTATGCTTTGGTTCGTCTGATGCGATACGGCATTGGTCGCAAAGGGTCTAGCTACAGGT
>NW_008781744.1:0-259 GCF_000715545.1 Opisthorchis viverrini
TACCGCAGGAAGCAAAAAGTGCGGAAACGCTCACATGTTTGCCTAGCATCCGAGAGATTCCTCGTGAACGATGTAGTTGTACTATGTGTTTAGTTGTGCAGTTTTAGAAAGTCTTAGTTTTACCATAAAAATAGAATGAGAAAACAATTGTTTATTTCAGTCACGAGATAGTTCATGCTTTCTCTAGTCGGATCATTTAAGTAGATAAGTTCTCATAAGCTTCTCACCACAGATGCAAATTCTGAATGAAGTTTGGTGG
>NW_008781745.1:0-259 GCF_000715545.1 Opisthorchis viverrini
CTCTTACAAGTACGTTTGTTTTTCCATGTTAGTTTATATGCAAAAGAATGCTCTCCGCAGGTTCCAGTTTCCTTGTGACTAAGTGCGACCAAGTGTGTCACATACATTATTCCTTCAGACATTCAGTAAGAGTATCCAAAGCCAAGTTGTCACGTTCATTGGCGTAATTATTCAAGGACCAAAGTAATTTTCATGACGCGCTGGTTTACAACCAAAAATTCGCAAACATGCTCCTCAGCCGGAACATCTTCCACCGTTT
>NW_008781746.1:0-259 GCF_000715545.1 Opisthorchis viverrini
AGTTATGATTGGTTGCAACAGCGAAAACTCTTCATGAGAGAGGTTCAGCTGTTCTCAGCTGGCCCTAAACTGATTTCTTTAGCGTTCCCACTAGAAGGCATACGGGATCAGCTCTAATTGTGCTCAGAACAATGAAGTGACTAGGCTATGCGGGTTCCATTCATCGGACATTGTACCTAGTTTATAACAGACAGTGAATTCATATCAAACAATCGGACGACAACAGTATTTCATGTTCACCTGTTTGATCAGCGCTGTA
>NW_008781747.1:0-259 GCF_000715545.1 Opisthorchis viverrini
GATGAAACGTCTCCAGATATTTCATGTGTCAATCTGTCATGTTGATGGATCCAGACAAGAGGTGTCCTAACCCAGCTGGCGACTGAGCCTTGGGATCGCATGCGAAATAATTTGTTAGAACTGCTTACAATCGTAATACTGAATGCGAGTAAGAGGACAGAACGAGGTGTCATGGAATGCCACACTGTTCCTCGAGAGTTCTCGGCAACCAGTACTTCCTAATGAGGTCCAACACGGGTACATCCCCGTCGCCAGTCAC
>NW_008781748.1:0-259 GCF_000715545.1 Opisthorchis viverrini
TGGATACCTTTTGATGGAAGCAATTCCAGCGAGCGATCCAGCACCAATTGCGATATCGGATGTGAAATCAGTGAAACACTATTGAGTGAAGGCTGTCGGACTCATGTGGAAGATCAGCGGACACCTCATTCAATCCAATCCATAATTAGTTTGTTACCCTCTCATCCGACGACTGGTGGATTGTAGTCAACCCGCGGTCTTATCACATCCCAACAGCGAAACAGTCTCAGGTGGAGACTGACCTCTGAATGGTCGAACG
>NW_008781749.1:0-259 GCF_000715545.1 Opisthorchis viverrini
ATCTTTGCTCGGAACCACTGACTCACTAACCGGCCACAACAGAATAAAAAGCTTGTAGGAGTGAGAAAAACTATCGCAGTGGAATACTGTTTGGTGCACTGGTAGGGTTTACGGTCTAGCAAGGACTACGGGAAACTTAGGCTGCCTTCACTCATCGCTAGTGGAGAGTACCCAACGTCTCCTCGAGTCTACCCAAAAGGGAAATTGTTTTCTTGGTGCGCTCTACGAGCCTGAATTTCAAGTGAGAACTTTCCATGGA
>NW_008781750.1:0-259 GCF_000715545.1 Opisthorchis viverrini
GAATGTATGCACATGTAGAATACACACATTTGGTGAGAGACTCAAGGTTCATTCAATCAGTGACTGAAGCTTCATGACAGTGAGTTAGAATCCCCAGAATGGTCTTCCGAAACGAACCCACTCACCAGCCGAATTGATATCTTGCACGAACAGAGAGGAATCTACATAAATCGATAGCTTGCATTCCTTTGTTTTCTCACTGTAGTAAAATGAACGGCAATAATGATGGATCTTGCAGCTGCATAGAAAGAGGGGAAAA
>NW_008781751.1:0-259 GCF_000715545.1 Opisthorchis viverrini
AATATATTACCACGAAAAGTAACTGATTAATAATTATAGTTGCTAGTACAAAATGAACATACGTAAAGTGTATGTAACTTTCGGCCGATTTTCGAATCGCCTCCGCTTTCCCCTGCACCCCTCATCTCATTAAATACGTATATATTTTAAATAAAATTATTTTAAATACTCCCGACTGCTAACTGGTATGATATTTAAACCAATCGACTGTCATGAGACATTTTGACTGCACGCGGAGCGTTGAGGGGGACAGTGCAAC
>NW_008781752.1:0-259 GCF_000715545.1 Opisthorchis viverrini
GGCCAGCATTAGTTCATTTTCTCCCCAACTGCTTTCTGTGTCATAAGAGTCGAGAGTTATCACGGTTTAAATCCCGGTGGAAATACACTGGCATGGATAATGAATAGAAGCCTGTCTGGCTGATCAATCAACATTCGCCGAATGGACATTAGTGTCCATTACTATTGCTGATTTTGTATCTCACCAACAGCGATAGTCGTTATCAACGTCATATAAAGTGTATCATCAAGTAGCGACCAAAACGACTAGCGCGGATCGT
>NW_008781753.1:0-259 GCF_000715545.1 Opisthorchis viverrini
GCTGATCAGGTGCACTCACATGTTGCGGATTAACTGGCTGCTGAAGTATTCGGCAGACATCTCAATAAGTTTGCAAGCGTTTCGCCATGAACTTAAGGTCCTTTTGGTGATAACGGTTTGCGTGACCCATAAGAAGGATTTATCTAGCTGCAGGTATGTTTCCTTGTGGGTTAAATTAGGAAGTAAGCTGCTTGGCGATTTTCGTCGATGAAGTGTGTTTGGTATTCATCTGTGCACGATTGTCCTCGGGCTCTCACTG
>NW_008781754.1:0-259 GCF_000715545.1 Opisthorchis viverrini
CCATATTCATGGAAGCAGTAATGCTGTCTTCCCCGAGGAAGGGCGGGTTAGAAAAGTTCGGCCCTAAAAGCCGCACATCCTCATCGCACACACCCTTGACCACCAGCGCATTATTCGGTACAGTCGAAATGCTTCTAAAACCAGAGCCTGCTAGTGCGCCTGATATGCACAGCCGCATCAAGAACGAAACATTTTTGCCTTACTTCCTGCGCCCTCAGGTTGGGATAGCTCCATGCAGCCGAGCAGGTCAGACTATTGA
>NW_008781755.1:0-259 GCF_000715545.1 Opisthorchis viverrini
TCCTCACAAAATTACCTAGGAGGCCAATGGTCATGGGAATGCCTGTAATTTTTATGCGCGTTCCATACGGATAATGCTTACTAAATGATGAAATATTAGCAACCGGTCTGCTCACAATTCTTTGATTAGCCTAGTTAAGACGTTCCAATGCTCCTACTGGACGGATGCTTGAACGTGCATTAGGGCTGAAAGGAAAGACAACCGGAAATTGTCCAGGTTTACCTGTGTAACATTATGCTTCAACAAGGAAACGCAAACT
>NW_008781756.1:0-259 GCF_000715545.1 Opisthorchis viverrini
AACCAGTGACAGTGGAATAACTAAAAAATTTCATTAACCCCCCGGGACCGACTGTTCCACAAGCTTGAATATATTCAAGGCATGCTAAGAGAGGACTCTTATTCCGGTGAATATCCAGTTCTGTGTCACACCTATTGTTAACCAAATTAACTGTCCCACAACAAAGATAATAAATGTTGGATTAATCACCTTTCAGTCACCTTCACAGCACATTTTGCGTCGACAACGGGGAAGAGAGAACTCTTCAAACTGCTCAACC
>NW_008781757.1:0-259 GCF_000715545.1 Opisthorchis viverrini
CTTTTCGATCACTTTTGTGACCCTTCGCCGGGACATTTACAGGACTCATTATGAATGGGCTTAATCACAACAAAGCTGAAATTTCAACCATCTGGACTGGCGTTGCCAGAACTGTGTTAACACACCCTCTTCATTTAGACTACTCCCGTTAAAATATCCTCCTGACTTATTCTCAATATCTTAGCCAGGAAAATTGTTTATGCTCTAATTTGAGCGCTTCGTTCAATTCGTCCAAGCTAAATGTTGAAAATATTTCTTG
>NW_008781758.1:0-259 GCF_000715545.1 Opisthorchis viverrini
TGATTTAAGTGACCACACGAATATATCTGACCGCATTCGCGTTCTAGAGAAATTAACATTGAAATCAAGCAGGCTCAGTTGTTGATCACAGAAGTTTTTGAGATGATGCATTCGAACAGACAAAATGAACTTGAGCCACGGAATGACAGCGGGCGTTTATTCCTCAGTTGTATTTTCCTCGTATCATTGGTTCCTGGAAGCACAGAATAGCTGTTTCATCATAATTGGCGATCATCAGCAGTGCGCATCTGACGAACTT
>NW_008781759.1:0-259 GCF_000715545.1 Opisthorchis viverrini
TGCCTTTGACACTGTGGACCGTCAGGCACAGTGGTAATGTCTATGGAGCAAAGGTTCCCCTCATTAATTCTTGACCCCTCTTAAGGCGCTGTACGACAACTCTCGCGGCCATGTGAAGGTCTACATGAAGCCGTCTTTTGATTTCACCACACCAATTGGTGTCAGATAGGGGTTTCCTCTTCTACATTTAGTGTTCAGCTTCGCCATTGATACGATTATGGAAAACTCACACATCATCATCATCATCATGGACAGCATG
>NW_008781760.1:0-259 GCF_000715545.1 Opisthorchis viverrini
CTTTGCTTTGACTGGATTTAACCAACCTCGGCCAAACCGGAGCCAACGTTCCTCACTGCTCTGGTCAATTCTGCATCCCTTGTTCACGCGTGGTGCACGCATCTCAAATGTGGTACTGAATATGTGCTATAAATGAAGTATGCCGGAAACAAGATGCGAATAAACATTATCAGTATTACTTGTTTGCTTCCACAGCCTATTCACTAACACACACAGCATTGGTGCGCCTCAACTTGAGGTGCGGGTTGACACAAATGCT
>NW_008781761.1:0-259 GCF_000715545.1 Opisthorchis viverrini
CCCCAACACAAGCTGGTCACACCTGAACTGCCACTCCTTAACCTGCTCATGCTAGAACTTAAATGGATAACATCTTCAGCGAAAACCTAGTTGCCATTGCGGCTGTGTGGATAGATTCGTTCCAGTCGGGCAACAACACAGGCTTTCGAAACTTGCCACATAATCTCCGGTTGACTGTAACCATTTGCGGAATTTGTGGGAATCGTAGTTTCATTAGTCCCGACAAAGCAAAGTGTATGCATTACTGATGCGCCCTAAT
>NW_008781762.1:0-259 GCF_000715545.1 Opisthorchis viverrini
AGTTGTCCAATCGATCCCTCGCAAAATCAGGTGACTTATGTAAAACAGCTGATTTAGAATGACTGAGAAACTCAGAAAAAGACGGCACATCATGCAGGTCGTTAGTTGAAGTCTGCGCAATTTGAGTTAAGTTAGGTCGTTTTCCTGGAGAACTTCGCAGATGCGGAGGAATGATTGTAATGTCTAGCTGAATTCAAAAAAGGACATTACTACTACGTCCTGCAACAAAGATCTAGTTAGACTGAGTTCCCACTAGCTG
>NW_008781763.1:0-259 GCF_000715545.1 Opisthorchis viverrini
GGCATGATGGATCCTTTAAATCTGGTGTTTTAGTACTAGGAAGCTTGTCCACCAGACTAAGACCCGCACTCCACTACCATGCGTACACACCGATGATGAACGGATGTGTCTACCGGGGAGGTGTTTGACGTGTGCTGCGTATGGAATCCTCAACACTCCGGAGAATATCGAGACCGGAACGGATTTTAGAGGCCTGGGTTCAACTTAGGACTTCGTTCGCCTCGAAAGCACATTAACTGCCAACTCAGCCGTTGATTGT
>NW_008781764.1:0-259 GCF_000715545.1 Opisthorchis viverrini
TTCAGATAAATGTTGTTCATCCTACATGGTTTTTTTGGAGAAACCTTTACTGACCAATTTCCACAAGAGTTCCCCCTGATAACCTATTGTGTTCAGAAGCGTCAATACAGTGCCCTCCCATGAAGTAACGGCCCTTCTCAAGGAATTCATAGAGTCCAATAGTAGAATGCTGCATTCCATTTGGGAGAACGACTTCACTTATGGGTCTCATGGTAACTTTGTGCAGCATACAACCACAATCTGGTTGTTGCGATTTGCA
>NW_008781765.1:0-259 GCF_000715545.1 Opisthorchis viverrini
CTTCTCGCACCTACCACACTACTTGCAAGTCTAAAGTAATAAATTCGTTACAGTCCCGGTGTCTCTTTTGTAACATAATGCATATTCTTCCTCACATTGGTGTTCCTCATATGGCGCAGTTTTCGGCTACTACCAACCTCGTTTTCGGTTACAGAGCCTGAATCGAGCGAACCCAATCGAGAAGTTCTCGGCCTGTGGTACAGCCCTACCAAGCCTGTTGAACCCCCAATGGACACGAAGGAGGCACGAGGGCTGGGAT
>NW_008781766.1:0-259 GCF_000715545.1 Opisthorchis viverrini
GTCTCTGTCATTGTGTACTTAGAGGTCGTTGGAGTGGAGGCCACATTAGGGTCTCCAGCAGATTCGTTCAAGGGCAGTGGTGGGATCACCGTTCTACTTCAACTAACTTATCCACATGGATTGAACATTTGCAGACTGAGTTGATATGGGATGTGGGATCTCAATGAACAACATCAATGCACGTGCAACCGACCAAACGAGTAGCACTTGCGGTACCACGAGTTTTCTGTTTGACCGGTATTTAAGACAATGGACTGTT
>NW_008781767.1:0-259 GCF_000715545.1 Opisthorchis viverrini
CACATTGATCGTGCCGTTTTACAGAAACCGTACGTTTGTCTCGTTTAGATCATTCTATCCCAATTGGGGTTTTTCATGTGGTATTTGAGGTAACTGGGAACAGTTCGCGTCGGAATACAACGAAAGATGCAAGTTGCAAGTGTACTTCACTACGCACTGCATCATATTTCTTCTCCTAGGAAACTTTGATTTGATCCGTTTATGGTGGATGAATAGTTATCATCAAGATGTAAAATATATACACTACCATCTCCAACAG
>NW_008781768.1:0-259 GCF_000715545.1 Opisthorchis viverrini
AGGTTGTCAGAACCCGATGTCAACAAATAATGAGTTCAGAAAAAAGGGTCAGTCAGTTTCGTCAGGCACACCAAATGCATTTGAAATCACGGTGGAGTAGTTTTTCCGCCAGGTTGTACACACTGTTGACGCCGAATGGGGTAAATAAACAGAGGCCCAAATCGATCCATACATCTCGGTTCAAATGAGCTCACGGAGTGGTAGGAAAGCTTGCTTATTGGGAATCAGGTCGCTGCTAAATATGAACACATTTACCTGT
>NW_008781769.1:0-259 GCF_000715545.1 Opisthorchis viverrini
ACTTAGAATTAGGGGAGATGTTCCTCAGCCGAGGGCGCTAATCAAAGCTCCCTTCGTGGTTCAGATAGTGCCATATTCGGTAGATCGAAGTACCTATCCGGTTATTCGAAAGGGATACTAAAATCACAAATACGAAATAACAGCTTTACCTTCGTCGAAGACACGAATGTAAGACAAAAAACTAGGTCATCACATGAGATAACGAAAGTTATATCATATAACGACTTTGTACTTTTATTCAGGCCTTTACCGTTCAGTT
>NW_008781770.1:0-259 GCF_000715545.1 Opisthorchis viverrini
GCAAAAGCCTCTGCACTACACGCGACCGCCTTTCATACGTTAGCAGAATTCTGCTAATGACAAACCACCCTTTGGTTAGCCATCGATCCATCGGGAACCGGCTCACAAAAGCTAAGAAGACTTATGGAAGTGTTCAAAATAATCTGTGGCGAGCGCGAGATTGCTCCTCTCATGGCTTAGGCAAACACTCACTCGACAAACAGTGCTTCGACAATTGTCCACTAATAAAATGTACACTCAGCTCATCAATTACTTTGCA
>NW_008781771.1:0-259 GCF_000715545.1 Opisthorchis viverrini
GCATTTATTGTCAACCTGTGAACAGGCTTCCTCGAACTCGTCATTCCCGGTGGAAAAGCGGTAGAACCGCTGCGATTTTTAACATGAAAATGTGAAATGCTTGCAAGAACCGCCTGCATACCCAGAGAACAGTATGCGCCGTGGCAGTTTTGTAGTAGCAGGATACGTTTTTCCCTATCGCATGGATCCTCGTTTACCCCTCTGGCGTTGTTGAACCATTCTGTCGGTCTCAGGCCTAGCAATCGAGCTGCTCACAAAT
>NW_008781772.1:0-259 GCF_000715545.1 Opisthorchis viverrini
TGGCCGTATCACGTTCTGTTGTCAAAATGACGGTCATTCATCCATTTTTGGTGAAAGCCACAGCAGACTCTCAACTCTTCAGTTGGCAGACGGAGAGAGCATTGTGGGCAGCGGTAGCGCAGTTGTATGCCGTAAAGTCTACCATGGGTACGGAGCACTCATGGACACATCAAGGGCTGGCAACCTGCTCCGGTCATCAGATTGTGAATGTCGTCTGATCTATCACTAAGAGAAGCACATCTTTTCCGCATTTGTTTTT
>NW_008781773.1:0-259 GCF_000715545.1 Opisthorchis viverrini
AATTCGAGAGGTTACTTGAGTCCTGGATGGCTGCTTTTCAAGGCCCTCGGTCAGTTAATCTGCTTTGTTTGTTTTAGTATTGATAACTGCTGAAATGACCTACCACAAAACGTTAGAACACCCCTCCCCTCACTGTCCTGATTTAGTATTAGGGCTCACGAGGTGGAATCGACCGGTGTGCAGGGCGAAGGTAGATTTTCGTGCAACTGCTTTCTTAGTTGTTTCCCCATCTAATACACTGACTTATCACGAACTAGTT
>NW_008781774.1:0-259 GCF_000715545.1 Opisthorchis viverrini
GTGCTGAAAATTATGCTGAATGAACACACAGGATTCATAGCAAAGCTTCGCAGTGGTATCCGTGGCCGGTAAAGTGAGAAGCATTTCAACGGGTTCACGCTGAATAATTCGGTATTTTTTGGTTATGCGATGCTTTCATTATACAGATGAATATTCACGTTGGCATGAAGTTTTTAATTCACAAAATAAGCCCCGGGAAATGTGCTTAGATGTTGGGCGTACCAAGTTCGCTGGTCACTGACAACGGCACACACTTCAC
>NW_008781775.1:0-259 GCF_000715545.1 Opisthorchis viverrini
CAGCGCTAGTCAAGCCAGGGCGTGATGAACTCAGGGAAATTTTTGTTGAATTGCGCGAACATGCTTCTATCTTGCACGTAAATACCCTTATAAAACACCGCTTGCAGCACTAAAAAACAACGCTTTTTGACCACCAAGTTCGTAGCAGAATTACCGAAATTTTTAAATGTTCATCAAAGCGCTTGGACTTTGTATGTCGTTGCACCCACCAAATGTCGCGCTGGCCAACTACCAGAAAACATCATGTGGATAGATGCCA
>NW_008781776.1:0-259 GCF_000715545.1 Opisthorchis viverrini
GACAAGTGAAAGTGAATTAATGGAAATAGAAGTAAAGCGCAACTTTCACTACAGCCAGGCTGTGCAATCAAAGTCTGTTTAAGGGCTTTACTCATCCTCCTTTCTGTGTGGGCACCTCAACTGCATCTCATGAATGCTAGAACTGGAAATACTGTTATGACACATCGGTTATCGCGTGATGCCATCAGCCGGGTTGCCTCGCTTGCTGCATACATGTTACGGTTCGTCCGCGCTGCGAGCAAAACAATATGATATGCGG
>NW_008781777.1:0-259 GCF_000715545.1 Opisthorchis viverrini
AAGCAAGTATCCTCGATCCCGATTCCAGCTCGACCACGTTTACTATATGACTGCGCAGAGGCAGATATTTTGGTACTTGGCTCTCACGAGGGAGAGGGCTAAATAACATAGAAAGATGACGACTCATCCGAACATTTTCACTGTATACAGTCTCAGCAACACTCTAAGACCGTAAATTCTCACATAAACGGGCGAACCTAAATCCTTTTGGACAAAGCTGCTCACCTGACCACCCATGCTTACGCAACGGTGTATGTGG
>NW_008781778.1:0-259 GCF_000715545.1 Opisthorchis viverrini
GCAAGACATGAAATTCAGCAGTCAATACAGTAATATATTTATGAAAAGTTCAGCCAAGACGTAGCATTTGTAATCCTCTTCCAAGTCGTCTCATTGGCGTTCGCTTATCAATGTGGTGGTACTCTACACAAAAGTGAAACAACGTGTAGGATCAATTCAAATCGATCAAATCACAAACGTGATGATAATAGGTCTCATGAATTCAACCGGGATCTCAGTTTGCGAGTCCAGGAGGGTTAAATCGAGATGCTGGTAGATC
>NW_008781779.1:0-259 GCF_000715545.1 Opisthorchis viverrini
GTGGGAACCGATTCCAGGAATGGTCGAGCGCGGAAGGACCAGAGCGTGAAGTCCTTCTCGGGGGGGAATTTCGGTGATGTAGGAAGTTTGGGCAATCGGGATTCCATTTTTCCTTCAGTCACTGTCATTAGTTGCTGATTGGATGGAGAGGGGTTTTCTTCATGGTTCATTTCCAAAATCCCACCTCTGTCACCAGTTGTAATGGGTCAAAATCGCACAGTCGTCGAGAAACCGCGTGGAGCTGAAGCGGGACGTAAAT
>NW_008781780.1:0-259 GCF_000715545.1 Opisthorchis viverrini
TCAGTTAGCACAATATTCGAGATATCACACCTTCACAGAAGTGTCGTTCCTGGGCATAGTTTTTTAATTCCGCGGTGGATTAACTCCTGAGCAGTTTGCGTGTCATTGACACAATGTGGAAGCTATGATTTCCCCATTTTAAGCTACTGGGAAGTTCGATGTCAGACCATTTGTAAGAAAAAATATTAGGCATTGTTTTTTCCTTAGCAAGCGCACTAATTTCGACCAGTCCACTTTCTGTTTGCTCCTGTTTACCACA
>NW_008781781.1:0-259 GCF_000715545.1 Opisthorchis viverrini
CGCGTTCCACCAGGCCGTTGGAAGCGGGACGGTATGGTGCTGATAAAACAATCCCGTTGTTTCTCAAAAACGTTTGAAATTCCACACTTGTAAAAGTCATGACGCTATCAGAAACAATCGTGTCCGGTACACCAATGGATGCGAAAGTGTTGCGAAGTATACACATGGTGGACGCACTGGATGCAGCTCTAATGGGCACCGCTTTATCCACTTGGAATGTGGCTCGACACTCACCAGGATCATGTAATCTTCAACAGGG
>NW_008781782.1:0-259 GCF_000715545.1 Opisthorchis viverrini
CAAGGTATTTGAACGGGTCAGAGTGGATCCCCCACAAAAACGAAAATTCATATGGCGAGGAATTGGAAAGAGGTGGAAGGTTGTGATTATTATCAGCTTCCAACAACTGAAGAAAAAATGCGAAACCCGTGTCAGGCTAAAGGTAGGAAATTGTAAATCTTGGTGGTAAAGTGTGAGAAATATCCCTCAAAAGAGTATCAAACATCCTTTATTAACAAACACATGACTTACTGAAAACCAGCCAATTTTAAACGTGGTG
>NW_008781783.1:0-259 GCF_000715545.1 Opisthorchis viverrini
CAGGTGAATCACTCATGCTTCTTGTGTTTGACGCAAGAATAGAGTTAGTCGTTAGTTTCTCAAGTTCTCCAGGCCTCTGTACCACTTTTGTACAATCCAGGCACTATATACAATTAGCTTCCCTAATTCTTGGTTGTTTAGAGGACGTATAACACACTGAAGTTTTTGGTCACCGGAGAATTTGCGCTTGTTCTTGAATTCTTACGCGGCCACGAGAAGAAAGTAAGTACGGTTGTCCGTATCTTATGCAGTGATAAAG
>NW_008781784.1:0-259 GCF_000715545.1 Opisthorchis viverrini
GATGTTTGCTGACTGCTCCAATGGTAAACGTTGCTCATACCTTTGTGCGAATCCTGTCAACTGGATACGCACTTGCGCCTCTGTCATTCCTCATTTCGATCGTCATGTCACTGGCCCATTCCCACTTTTGGTTTTCTGGTATCAAATCACTAGGGTGCAATGCTATCGATTCGAACGCAGATGGACCACAACCCTCCAATAGATTAAATTATCCCCTCTTCTTCTCCTCCGACAAATGAGTTTTTAACACCTGCCATTC
>NW_008781785.1:0-259 GCF_000715545.1 Opisthorchis viverrini
CACACTCACTACGCGCCCGTTTTTTGAAATCGGGCACTATAACCGAATCACCCCAGCTGTCTGTGAAAGACTCCTTTCTTCCCAATATTTTTCATGTTCTTTACTGTATATAATCCGCATGTTTTGCGTCAGTCACTAGACAATCAGTGTGAACGGATAACATGCTCTGTAGCATGGATGGAGAAGACAATGTCCCAAACGGTCAGTCACTACCACATCACACGATAAACGGTGTGTGCCGCAGCGGGGCATTCGAGGC
>NW_008781786.1:0-259 GCF_000715545.1 Opisthorchis viverrini
TTGCAAATGAGTGTATTTCGGAAGGCCATCTAGCTTAAGCGCAAATCGGTTCACCCCAAATCCAACACTATCGCGGGTATCTCCTGAACGATCACGGTACCGAGTTCTCCCCCGGCTCATCCCTCTGCTTCTTACATGTTCACATTTGATGATTTCTAAGATCACTAACTTCCGCTACTCCAGTAAAGTATCCAACCAACCTAATTTGGTCAGTCTGAATACGACTCGACTAATGGCAGTGATAAAATGTGGTTGCAGC
>NW_008781787.1:0-259 GCF_000715545.1 Opisthorchis viverrini
GGGTCGCTATTTGTCTGACGAACCGTTAAATCAAACGAGCTGATAACCGCTGTTCAATGTTCCGGTTCGAGAAAGCTGAGTGTAATATAAATATGCCTCTAAAAAACATGAGTGGATATTTTTAACGTGTCAGCAGCGGCAAACAGAAAAAATGGTACTACCAGCAGGATCAGATGAGTGTCGTTCATTGCTGCTGTCTCATACAATATTAAATGTTGTCCTTACACGCCAGCGTGGGGGTATCTGCGCGACCACTGAG
>NW_008781788.1:0-259 GCF_000715545.1 Opisthorchis viverrini
TACAGCTGAACGAATTGCTTCTTGTAAAGAGAGGAGCTTGATGATTTATGCATCCACTCCATAACTTTGTCGAGACATGCAGTATCTCACCGGTGATATTGGTCGCAGCCTGTCACTAGTTTTCGTCCGCTTCGTTTTTCAGTCAGCGGACCAACTCGTTGGTTGGTTGACGCATCACCTGGCTGAGTTTCGGTTGGTTCTGCTCGAAAAAGAGTTGTCCAGAATTACTTCAAACGGTCCTTCTTGTGGTTGTATAAAA
>NW_008781789.1:0-259 GCF_000715545.1 Opisthorchis viverrini
TTCCCCCTGTCTGCTCGTTGATATCTAAACACATTCCCGGAGAACCTGGATGAAAGGAGTATTATCCAGTCGTGGCATGAATACGACCGTAAGTTTAGCTGTTTCCAGGTGGCAGAACATACGAATGCTGCAAGGTCTTCAAAATCTGGCTATTGCACTTGTTCCTGGTGTGAACCTGAATTGAGCAGATGACACTATCTGCAACTTTGAGAACGAAGGCGAAGCATAAGCCCAGTTGAATAAACCGATCACCATCATA
>NW_008781790.1:0-259 GCF_000715545.1 Opisthorchis viverrini
ATGTGTAACTTGCAGTGCTTTCGTTCACGGAATCCCGGATTGAACCTAAAACAATGGGAAAAATCAAGGTGCTCTTATGGAGTTCGGAGTTGTTGACATGCAACTTTAACTTCCGAAAAGAACAAGTCCCCAACTAGGTTCGACATTAAGCAATATGACTCGCAGCACAAGTTTTGTCGACCGCTTTATCGGTGAAAACACTGAATAATGTGCCCAAAATGGTAGGGATTTCCGCTCGTTGCTAGTTGACGCAGGAAAA
>NW_008781791.1:0-259 GCF_000715545.1 Opisthorchis viverrini
TTCAATAACGTAGTCAACGAGCCAGTAGGGCCCGAATCCATTAGAATAAATCTCCCGAGAGAAAACACACATACGCCGGATGCAATGTTTCAGGCATCGAAAACTAATCTGTTTGCTTTATCTCAAAACCTCAATGGCACAGGTTTCAGTTCCTAAAGTGACTGGTTAAACCCACGAGGGAACAGCGCGATCGCGTAAGAATCAATAAGGAAGGCTCATCCTCCCCTACAGTAATATGTCATAGGCATTGGGACTTGTA
>NW_008781792.1:0-259 GCF_000715545.1 Opisthorchis viverrini
TTATTACAGCTGACAATGACAATGATGATTCATTGCAAGATGCTGGGTGACTCCTCATGAACTTTTCACATGTATTGACCCATTCAAAATAAGTCGTGACCCGGATTTCCTCATCGCGTCACATTTTCTTTCACACGATGTCAACTTTTTCGCACCTCTCGGAACCCTTGATACCACCCGGGGGGGATATGTCAGTAGTCGCAATTCACTCGTACGGTTGAGTTCTTCGGGAGCTCGTTTATCTAACAATCGATTAGAG
>NW_008781793.1:0-259 GCF_000715545.1 Opisthorchis viverrini
GCCTTTTATCATCAGTAATGAGAATGAACAGCAGCGAGTAAGTCAACTATTCAGCACCAATTCGCAGTGAGGAGAAAGAACAACAAAAACTAACATGAATGTTCTCGTTGCTAGATTGCAAAATGAGCATTTTATTTGCCGACGGCTAGCGCAACATCGCGATTCTATACATTAAGAGGCTCGCTGGAGCGAATGCGACCGTTTTATGACAACATACAGTCTACAACCCCGTGAATACCTTGTGGATGCTTCCACCGAA
>NW_008781794.1:0-259 GCF_000715545.1 Opisthorchis viverrini
ACACACGCTCATCATATTCACCGAACGGTAAATCCATGTCCACGTCAGTAATTCATAAAAGCGGGAGCTACATCGCGGGCATCGGCACATACATTATCATACAGGCACTCCATCTGATCCTCGAATCGATGCCTGGAGTTTCGTGAAACCCGATAGTTGTTAGCCTTCTTGGCTTGGCGATATAGACTGTCCCCACCGATTGGACAGAATCGCTACTGGAACTGATCCAACTTCTACATACTACCAACAATCTATGAGT
>NW_008781795.1:0-259 GCF_000715545.1 Opisthorchis viverrini
TTTTCCCCCTGTTTACTTGATCGGTTGATCAGCCTTCTAGTTTGGATCGATACAGTTGCACGCGCTTGTCTTATCATTCCCGTCTAAACCTTCATGACAGAATTGTCGCACACCGTTTTTCGGTCTTCACTTGAGTGATGCTCCTCAAAGGGTAGCTTTGACGTCGTTCGTGGTACCAAATGACCTTGAAGTTGAAGCGCAGCAAATTTTGGCACTCATCTTACGGTCTATATCGATCAACGGGCATCCAATGACCTGT
>NW_008781796.1:0-259 GCF_000715545.1 Opisthorchis viverrini
TCCGAGGTGGTCTGATAAATTCCGACAAACAAAATTTCTGGGCACTCAGAGTTCTCGTGCTACACCATTATCAAGTCCGTTTCTGAATTACGTCCAACCACTAGTTGAGCAAAGTCGAACACGATTTTTCAACCGGTGGGCAAGGCCGTTAATATCAAACTGAGCCATTTTGATCAGGTTAGTTGACCGCAAACTCAGGTTGACAGATGAAGTGCACACACGAACCTCCGAGATTAGAATCATTTAGATGATACTTCAC
>NW_008781797.1:0-259 GCF_000715545.1 Opisthorchis viverrini
GATGGAAAATCGCAATGAGCCAGTGAAGCCGCAAGTGGGCTGTCGAAGAGATTTTATCAACCTAATGAGTGCTGTGTGATAGTGGATACACTGTCCGTTGTGTACGGTCGATTACGTTATTCATCTTGTCAAATTTGGAGATTTCGCCAGGTGGTTTGTTTCAGGAAGTGGTGGTCTCCTGTTTCCTTTGGTGATCACTTCCACGATTTTGCGCATTTCCTATTAGTCAAACTAGGCAGTTATTTGTATCAGTTGGTTG
>NW_008781798.1:0-259 GCF_000715545.1 Opisthorchis viverrini
AGGAGTAGAACATTCATTGGTGGACTGGTGTGTTATCGCTTACAATGTATACATATGAACACTTTTTACCATAGAGGTGACTCACTGAGATAATTATCAAAACTAATTTCGGTTAGAAACCACGCTTTTCGCAATACTTTCTGCTAAGGAACAGTAGTTTTGTGGTGCACAAGCTTAGCAATTTTCTGACGTTTTAAATTGGCGTACTCAAAATCCCAACAAACCTATGGGGTGAGATCCAAGCCCACAATACGGTTTG
>NW_008781799.1:0-259 GCF_000715545.1 Opisthorchis viverrini
CATCTGCATAAAATGGAAAGTGAAATTTCCTGCCTCCAAACCATACCGTCTGCTGCATGCCTCCTAGATCCTGACGCAACTTACGATCCAATCAATTTAGAGAAAGGCACCAATTCTCATTCACACGATTGCGCCTGAAATTTGTCAACGCATCGACTTCTGGCATCAGGCCCTAATATTCAATGCATCTGATCAAATTTTATTTAAATATACCAAAGCTGCCATCATGACTGCATTGAGATGCTGGACACCATGTGCA
>NW_008781800.1:0-259 GCF_000715545.1 Opisthorchis viverrini
CCATGACAAACCATACTAGAATGTCTGTGTTTTCATTGGTGTACAACAAATTGCGTTACGGTTTGTAGCGTCAACTTGAGGGCCATTCCCGGGTCGCGCGTTGGCGTGAAAATACTTGATTTATCACATTTTTTGCAGACATGTAGGGATTGGTTAATAGGAAATACACCGTCAAATAAATACCGTCAAGTCCAAGGTTATGTGCCCGAGCTTGCTCACACTGACCGACGACAAACTGACTGTTCGTGTTACTTGCTTC
>NW_008781801.1:0-259 GCF_000715545.1 Opisthorchis viverrini
TTTACTTTTCCTGAGCATGTTCACAAACACAAAAGGTGAATGCGAACGAATGCGGAGGATTTACAGGAGAAAATGATATTAAAGTGAGAAACTTCTTATTTGAATTTATGCCACTAACAGTTCCTGTCAGATGAGATGAGTCCCAACGTCCGTAAAGAAATTGATATGCAAACACTGGTCTAATGACCAAAAATCGTAGAAAGGACATACAACGTTTAATGCTACTTATTACGTGGTAAGCGCTAGCACAATCAAGACT
>NW_008781802.1:0-259 GCF_000715545.1 Opisthorchis viverrini
GTACGGCAGTGAAGCATCAATGTTAATGCTGAGGTCGCTATCTCTGATGATGATGACGACGATAAATAGAGTTTTCGTCATGCAAGTCGAGTCAATATATGCACAAAAACAGGATCACTGTACGGCTATTTAATTCTTATTGGGAAACTCCGGAAAGCTTCGAACATACGACCCTTAGGATAGATGTGTGAATACAACCTTTCTGTCAGGAGCTTCTGATCGGCAGTGTGATTAACTTGCCTTTACACAAGACGTAGCA
>NW_008781803.1:0-259 GCF_000715545.1 Opisthorchis viverrini
TTCACTTTTTATCCCCCGTGCTGTTGTTCTCCACAAAAGAAATCTACTGTAGTTGTCTTGTACGCAGAAGATAATGGACTTCTAGAGTAGTGCAAACAAATACCTATCACGTCAAAGTCCGGGAATACACATGGATGATAAGACACTACTCTACCTCATAGCTATAAGCTTGGGGTAACGGTCTTCGAGCCTGTTCCGTTTGATTTGTTTAGTAAAACACGTGCACTAATTAATTTCCGATTCAAGAGAATACAAAAAC
>NW_008781804.1:0-259 GCF_000715545.1 Opisthorchis viverrini
GGGTATACGCCAGCGACTTGTGTTCAAGTGCACAGGCAAACCACACTGCTTAACCCGGTAAGCATCCACCACGTGACAACAGGTTGACAGCCACAGCAGATTACAAGATATCAACGCGGCCAACGATTTCAAGTGTGGTAACAAGATTATCGCAGCACCCTGAAAATGGAAGCAGTTTCAACAAATCTGGCTGGATAGGGCGAGATTGGAGGTCATCACATGAACACGTATCTATAGAAGCGTGCAGAATTAGCATTGC
>NW_008781805.1:0-259 GCF_000715545.1 Opisthorchis viverrini
AAACTGCACATGAGTCTAAACACAAACGGAAAGATAAATGTTTCGTCATGATCATTGACCAAACAGTCTAATGGCGAAGCAGCAATGGCCGGCAAAATTCAGGCATGGTGTAATTTCCTAGGAAGAACGGTGCCGCACTGTTTCCAGGTCTGTACGTGGAGTCTAACGACCTTGCGGGATAAATCATGTAAATGCTGTACCTTTATTCTCCAATGTAGCTGAATAGGTTGTCTAGGTTTGCAGATGGCTGCAACGCGTC
>NW_008781806.1:0-259 GCF_000715545.1 Opisthorchis viverrini
GCATCTCGACTGCTCCCGTCTAAGCCTGGGCAATTTGGTAGTATCTCAGCCCTCGTGTCACTGCTGGACGATTATCACCACTTATTATTCAGGGGGTGATCAGGTAGTTTCATGCTCAACCATGTGAGGAGTTGCCAGTTATTATGTCATCGTATTCAGTTTTAATAAAGATCTTTTTAGCCTTTATCTTGACAAAACACATTACTTTATAAGGTTACTGAAAACTCTTGAACAGCCTGTGACCGGTTTCGCCCTTCTT
>NW_008781807.1:0-259 GCF_000715545.1 Opisthorchis viverrini
GAAGTCGCCTCCCCAACATATGGTGTTGTTTGGAGGTTGCTCTTCTATTGCATCTCATTTGTTCGGTTTGATTGTTGTGGCACAGTACTGGTGTAAATGCGGGTACTACTGTTTAAATATGCAAGTAGTCTGTCGCTCCGCTCGGGTCTAATGGAAAGTGAGGTTCATTTTGGAAACTGTGGAACTGCTTTTCATTGTTCGTTTTAAATTGCGTGATAGTCAATGAATACCCATGGAAGTTCGTCTGGGCCCTGTATAA
>NW_008781808.1:0-259 GCF_000715545.1 Opisthorchis viverrini
ATTAACTGTTTTTCTCAATTGCTTTGCATGTTTGGCTTCCTCGTATTTGGCCTCTTGCATTCATTTTCACAGTCTATTTCCCCTGCCCTTCGAGTTGACCCATTTTCTACATTCGGAAGGAACAGAAACTCACCGAATAACGGCCCCCAAACCCCTTGTGACTTAGCGAAACACCGTAAACGATTGCCGTGTCGGCTCTGAGGTCATGCCATCTAAGAATCGAACGCTGAGTAACAGTGCTGCAGGATGCAGTGCATTT
>NW_008781809.1:0-259 GCF_000715545.1 Opisthorchis viverrini
TGAGGCCGCCTGGTGCAGCACATTCGGTCGCTTGAAAAACCATAAACGAGAGGCTCAGCTGGCTTCCAGGTGAGTCTACCGTCAAGACCAAATTAATATGCAAATGAGTAGTGTACTTCAAAAAAGTAATCGTCTTATCTTGTTGTTTGTTCTCCCTCAGCAATTTTACAAAATCAAATGCACAATCAGCCGGGCTTCTAGTGGTGGACGATTTTTGGTCAGCCACCGAGCAAGACTGTGACAATAGGATCCACACTTG
>NW_008781810.1:0-259 GCF_000715545.1 Opisthorchis viverrini
GAAATGCTTAGTGCGTGTGAAACAGCTGTCAGTAAGACGCTAGGATTATTGAAAGGTATTGGCGGTACGTTGTTTTCGAATCAAGAGAACTTGTTCCTCATGGTACAACATTCTTTGTCTGCACTTGGTCATGATGGGAAGTTTCCCATATATTTCAATGGAAGCAGCCTGGGAAGTTAAGGCTCGATCTTTATCAGGTGGTGGTCTTTACGTGGAGATTCCTCATAGGGAAGATGACTTCTTAAAGGAAACTACTCAC
>NW_008781811.1:0-259 GCF_000715545.1 Opisthorchis viverrini
TATTAGAAAGGTATTTTTACTAGAGGGACGCGATTAGGCTTATACTCAGTCGAATTTTGTACTTTTGATAGGAGAGGACCCGGACCACTCATGTCGGTGGCTGATGGGGCAACATAAAATGGAGATCAGCGCCGGTAGAAGACAAGAACCGGAGCATGTGCTGAATAAACGTGGAGAATTTGGCTGGCATCGTGTCATCTTTTATGCTTACGATGGAATGCCCCACGTTCATCATGTCCTCATTTGTAAACCCCACCCC
>NW_008781812.1:0-259 GCF_000715545.1 Opisthorchis viverrini
GCATCTTAGCCAAAGCTCGCAACGTGAACAGACCTGACGCGGACCAAAAAAGCTTTGACCACGCTGGTGGATATAGGACCGAAGCCTGAAATATTGAAGGTGACGAATATACTGCCCGTTCCTTATTCTCAAGCAGATTGGATCATGCCCCTTAGGTTTGACTTACATTTAGGGTGTGGAAGGACCTGGTAACTTCACCGTATGACTTAGTCACTAATAGTGTGACTAAATTAAGTGTGGAAGCCAGGGTGCCAGCGGA
>NW_008781813.1:0-259 GCF_000715545.1 Opisthorchis viverrini
GCTGCATGTGGTTTAGGAGGAGGCGGAGGCTGCGGCGGAATAGGTAGTTGATGAACAGGGATCCCTAACATATGGTATGAAGCTTTCCAGAAAAGCGGAACTTGATAGGGTCTAAGATTTTGTAGCCGCATTTGTGGTTTAGGGACCATGCCAGGGGACAGATTTGCGTGGCTCAAGGGGCTACAGATGTGCTTATAAGGAATTACGGGTTTGGCGATGAGCAGTAGCTCGGGGAGTTTGTACGGGAGAAAGGGGTTAC
>NW_008781814.1:0-259 GCF_000715545.1 Opisthorchis viverrini
GTTCCCTCTGGTTCAATACCCAAACACCATCCTATCCCACCTCGTGTAATGAACTATAACTCCCCGAGCGGACTGCCGAAAACGGTTCCACTCTTCTTACCCCAGCCCTTATGCGAGCCCTGTAGGAGCATTTTCAGTAGAACCCGGTGTAATTTTCAACACGCAAAAAAGAATCTTCCTTCGGTTTCCAGGCAAGAAATTTGTTTTCTTTGATTCCATCAGGAGGGCCAGATTCCTTGAAATAATCATGGAGTGCCCG
>NW_008781815.1:0-259 GCF_000715545.1 Opisthorchis viverrini
CAGATTATCTTGTTGAACTCTTCAAAGTGCAGGCACTTCCGAGTGCTGCGACAGCCCAGTACCAGGTCCCCTACATCACCCACTCTTTTCTCTTCTCATTCTGAGGCTTGAAATATAATTAGGTGGACTTTGTGGTCGCATGGTAGTGTGGGATCAGTTTTGGTACTGATGTTGTTGTCTGATGATGGATGATGAGCCGAGCAACAAGGGCGAGATGGCTCTGCTTATAGCACAAATCTACAGACTGGAAGGTTCGTGG
>NW_008781816.1:0-259 GCF_000715545.1 Opisthorchis viverrini
CTTGGGGATGCGTCACTTTCTGCAAGTGTATTTTTTCCACATCTAGGCGCGTCCTGACAGTTACGCACACAAAATAAGGCGTAACGACAGAAAAACGTCTGCTTTGGTCAAAGAGCGAGAAACCTGTCTGCGGGTGATCGTGAACGCATGCCGTACAAAAAGAAATCAAAAAAAAAACAGATAAATATCATGGGATAGTTACAAAGCCGGTAACAACACGATTTGCAAAGGGCGTTAGGATACAATCTGTTGGGAGATT
>NW_008781817.1:0-259 GCF_000715545.1 Opisthorchis viverrini
TATCGGTGTTGTGCCACGTAACCACCGATCCACCCGGGGTTTTAACATGCAACAGGCTTCAAGGAAATCGATGATTCAGGTTACTGCTCGACCGTCTGTTACCCACTATTGATCTGGACACAACGAGTAGGGGTATCACATTCTTTGGGATTATGGATTTAGATCGTAAGGCTTAATACTCTCTCACACAAAATCTAAAGGAACAAACGAATTTAATCGGTCATGAAACCACCAACTAGCTGGACAAGTGATGTCCTCC
>NW_008781818.1:0-259 GCF_000715545.1 Opisthorchis viverrini
TCGACAAATCTTTGAACTTGTGCATGATTCCGTGAATGTCCGAGGTGGCTGTTCATCTTTTTTCCGCCTCCGGTTGAAATAAGCCTTACTTATAGCTTCCACTGCTGCGCCAATTCCAAACAAGTCTGTAATGTCGTCCCATTCTACTCATCAATTTACAGAAAATGCTTCTCAAATCTGCAACCTTTACTAAAAGTTACAATACTTCTTTCATACGAACCAAGGCCACTGGGCAAAAAGAGCAATCGGACCGCTGCAA
>NW_008781819.1:0-259 GCF_000715545.1 Opisthorchis viverrini
ACAAAATCGGCAGTCTCGAGTATTAACACCTTGAACAAAAATTAAATTTGTGCAGCCGGTTTGATTCATGTCTTGGTTGGTTATTCTGCGGCTTAACCTTGCTGAACGCTATACCGGATGCTGCACGGTTGCTCCTTCGGCAGGATCAAACTCGCTTCACGTGATCTACTAACAGCGGATTTTTGGTAATGGTAGGATAAGTATACATCTGCATGAACGCATGCCATGCAAAGTCGATATGAATAATTCGTTAGCCATT
>NW_008781820.1:0-259 GCF_000715545.1 Opisthorchis viverrini
ATTCACAAGGACTAGACAGGTCGTCTGAACCATACAGAGGACATTTTATCAAACGCACACATCACTCTCGTTTGGACAACGGTCCTTCTGTTCAGGTCAGTCCACACTGGATCCGAGTTTCGCTCTTACTAGAGCTCATCATATCCTTGGCAGTGCCGAGGTTTGGGCGACGCGCATACCAAGCAAGCGTGTCACCCCTATCCCACCAGCGCAAGCTGGGTACATTTAGATCTTCACGTAGGTGAATATGTTCGCGCCT
>NW_008781821.1:0-259 GCF_000715545.1 Opisthorchis viverrini
AATTTCCAACCCATACACCCGAGCTACCACTATTCCAACACATTACCGACGGTACCTTCTCCTTATTTTGTCAATTACATTATTACAATCTAATGCCATACCCAGGCTGTTACTTTCCATACATGGAGCTCCGCTGCCTGAACTTCTTTCTCTGTACCAATCACGGTACCTCTCAGCACCTTATTCTCACGCATTTTTACCTGGTCCTACTTGGCCTACCATTTCGAGTTCTCCCGACTCCCCTGTCCGCACTCCATTC
>NW_008781822.1:0-259 GCF_000715545.1 Opisthorchis viverrini
TGTTTCACTTGATGCGCAGGTCATTAGCGCTCCCGCCGCAATTTTTGTATTTGAATAGCAGTCCTTTCAAGACAGGAGTAAACCTTGTGAATGGGTGCCTTCTTAGCTTTCGTCACCATCTGACAACGGTGGCTCTTAGTATAGGACTTAAATTTTTGTGAGTAGTTTTATTGCTCTACGGTACAAAATCAACCAGGTTACCAGAATACTACAGGCACTAAAAAATAAAGGTTGTGAGAACGAGGTAAGATAGTAGATG
>NW_008781823.1:0-259 GCF_000715545.1 Opisthorchis viverrini
ACGGTTGCACTCTTGACGTTCCCCATTTCACAGAGGCTATTTTGTTCGTGTTCCAATTGAATGACGCACAAGCTCTGAGTTTCTGAGAAGGAACGTTAAATTGAATACGGTTCCGCAGAAGAGTTCGTGGCTCATCGATTGTTTGTTCATTTGCAGAACGGGGTTCATCAGGAGAGGCCCTGTGGACACAAAATGAACCACAATTGATACTTCGGCCGAAACTGTAATTAATCTTAGGGATATTACGGTCAGAATATTT
>NW_008781824.1:0-259 GCF_000715545.1 Opisthorchis viverrini
ATGATGCAGCGATTAGTTCCCACAACGGTTTCGTAGTGCGGACGACAAATTTTTACGAACCAATCGCACTTGAAACCCGAGATGTTAAAACATATTCGGTCTCATCCGTTTTCCTTTGAGATGTGCGGAAGGAATTTCAAACATTCAAGAAGCATCAAGCATCACCATCAAATTTCATTCGATTGCATCCTATCTTTAAATCAATGTGGACCATCAATTCCTTCAAGATGTTCATACAACCTATTCAGCCATCCCACTT
>NW_008781825.1:0-259 GCF_000715545.1 Opisthorchis viverrini
AATGTTGCGACAGTTTAGTTGAGGGGAGGTGCGTAGGTTAAGTGGAATCCAGATGATAATTACTCTTCCCTGTGATGATCGCACGTCAACACGTGTTAGCTCGATTGATCCAAGACTGTTCTCCACGCGCTTGTCAGGAACGCTTACCTAATTAGCTCCAGCAAAGGTGAGAGACTCTAGCAACCCAACTCGACTAAGTACCCGGTGAGATAACTCAGTGGTTAGATCTGGAATTTACTGACCGGAAGGTCCGTAGTTC
>NW_008781826.1:0-259 GCF_000715545.1 Opisthorchis viverrini
TCATGTCAATATGTTGAACAATCAGTGATACAAAAACGTACGACACAGTATTTGTGGCGCACACATACCACACGTTTATTTTGAAGACCCCAACGAGTAGGCTTATCTTGTTTTCATGCATCAAGACGGAGTAGACAGAGACGTCTGTTTTTTAGACTGACGTGTTTTTTTTTCAGCTAGACAGGGTGTCCGATCCTACATATAAAACTGCATGTTGTTGTTCTCCCCAAAATGATAACCAGATGCATCAAGATCATGT
>NW_008781827.1:0-259 GCF_000715545.1 Opisthorchis viverrini
AAAAAGTAGCTTCGATTTGTCAGCAGTGCTAGGTACCCAGGTGGCTTAAATTGAACGACTGTCCATAATGTCGCTTTCAGCGGCCGTGTTCACACAAGGAATTTTGGGATTTCAAATCTTCATTAAGGTGCCACCCATTTTCCGGACGGACTAGAGACGCGGGAGAGCAAATGGCGTTGCGTTTACTTCAAGGAAACCCGACTTAATCCGGTCATCTTATTTGAGCTCATACATGCACCAAATTGTGGTACACTCAGGG
>NW_008781828.1:0-259 GCF_000715545.1 Opisthorchis viverrini
CTAGTTTTTACGTAATCTCGCTACTCACCAGTAGTAAGACCACCCTGTATAAAACTTCGGCGATATGTGAAAAATTGAGGGGAACTCGTGAGCTTCACTGTGTAATGTGTTTAAAACACCTACCTCGGAATTCCTGACGTTTGTTTTTTTTCCTAAGAAAGATCCATCCAAACATCCAAAAAACGCTATCTTTCATGACAATGATGATGATGCTCCTGACAATTGTTCTTCCTTGAACCTAATCTTATCAGCTTGACAA
>NW_008781829.1:0-259 GCF_000715545.1 Opisthorchis viverrini
TATAACCTGTTACCCATTTGCAACGCTATCCTTCTAACCATCAAACACATATACAGTATTGAATATATATGCATACAATGCGTATACATATAATATATGCGATATGTAAACAAGATATATAATATAATGCACACGAATATATATCAATTTTTCAACGGCTGAGAGACTTGGCCTATTAGGGTGGCGGAAATGAGACGGCTTAAGGGGTTCGACAATCGCAGTCTCAGTAGAATAGCTCGTGTGGGTTGGTGTCGGCGAA
>NW_008781830.1:0-259 GCF_000715545.1 Opisthorchis viverrini
CCACTTGAGAGTGTGCCGTCTTCAGCTATTGGCGCAAAAAAAAAAGGAGAAAATCGTCCCGCCAGGGAATTTTTGGTCCCCTTTTGGTTTCGGTCAACTCACTGTAAGACCAAGAAACCAGTGCAGATTGGAAACTTAGTTTGAAACATTTTGGTCTTCTTTAATTCACCTTGAATTCCCTTCGGAAGCGTGTGAGGCAGCCTTAGGGGAAGTTGGTGACAAATTTGAAGCAGAGATGAGAATCACTGGAATAATGGAC
>NW_008781831.1:0-259 GCF_000715545.1 Opisthorchis viverrini
TCTGCATCGTTGGTCAAGTGGTCCTTGATCTCACTCGTGTTTGAAGTTGCGTTCTGATGATTATTGACATAATGAAGAAAGCGAGGAAAAAGTCTGACTGGCCATCCCACTTCCGAATCGAGCGGCTTGGCAGTAATTGAGTTGCACTCAACAATCAACCGTTTGCCCAGCTGTAATAAGCTCAGGGGCTACTTACTCACTTCAGAGGACTCATTGTTGTTCACCCTCCACAAATACTTTTGTTGGTCCTTGGAAAACT
>NW_008781832.1:0-259 GCF_000715545.1 Opisthorchis viverrini
CTCTGTATCAATCCGTGAATCCGTGAAAATTCACTCTGGACAAGTACATACATGGCTATCCTGTCAGGTCCATATGTCACAGAACACACCGTGGTCTATAGCTGGCTTATGGCAACCCACTCCTCAAAACTGCTTCCTTGTGTTTCGTTCATCTCAATCCCATTATGAATATATACGAAGCATATGCAGCTGATGCGGCGAAACAAAACAAAGATTGGCACACTTGTTGTCCTATTCAGCCCGTTATGAATCTAGGACA
>NW_008781833.1:0-259 GCF_000715545.1 Opisthorchis viverrini
TGGTGACTGTTCGTCTGACGATCACACTGGTGATCAATCTTTTGGAATCGTCTTTTTCCGGAGTTGTATTCTGACGAGACTGGCAACGTGTTGTTGTTGCATTGTGTTCATCAACTTGTCTGCGTTTATGCACTTGGGACGGGACCAACTTCAAGCTAGACGTATGTTGTTCTGGACCAAAGTCTAGTCAAACCACGGAAGGTTTAGATGCGGGTACCGCACAGAGAGCAACACAATGGAGAAGCTAAATAATAGTGGA
>NW_008781834.1:0-259 GCF_000715545.1 Opisthorchis viverrini
TTTTTTTTTGTTGGGTTGGCAAATTTCTGGTGATTATAGTCTTAGCAGGGCTGATAAAGAGAGGAATGTAGTTGAGCTAGTTTGAACGTTTGTGCCAACTGGATTAGTGGGGTACTTGTGTCTTTTAAACTTGGTTTGTTTTACTGAAGAATTACCGGTTGGGATCGGGGCTGTGGTTAAGGTGATTGGTCGGCAGTGGTATTGGAGGTATGAGATTGTAGGTTTGGAGGCTGGTTATGATTCTGTAATGACTGATTTT
>NW_008781835.1:0-259 GCF_000715545.1 Opisthorchis viverrini
TTCGAGTTGTATATCGGTTGCACTTGATTCATCTACTTCATCCTCGTATAACACCGTCATGTCGCCAAAGCAACTATCACCGTATCCACCTGAGCCATCTGGTTTTGCAGTTACGAGTCATAGCCATGCTATTTTCGGCGGAGACCCGTAATTGCATTCTACTGCGGTTGCTATAGTGCAGTGGAATTTTCTTTGGCCGAGTAATGCAGGAAGTAGACTTTGGGGCAGCATAACCTCTGGAGACATTTCATGGGTAGAC
>NW_008781836.1:0-259 GCF_000715545.1 Opisthorchis viverrini
TTCGAAAGGAAGAATTCCCGGCGGGGCAATGAGTTGCCTAGATCAGGGACTAAAGCTGATTATCACCAAATGTGTAGATTGTACACACTGGAGAATAGGGGACAAGAAATCTTGGAGCACTAAGGCAATGACAAATGTCCCTTTTTTAGAAAAAAATGGCCGAAATTATTGATACCATTTTGAAAGATTCAGTGGAGAAATAAAATTTCCTTTTACATCAAACATAAGGAAGTCGCAGAACAAATAAGTTCAAAATACT
>NW_008781837.1:0-259 GCF_000715545.1 Opisthorchis viverrini
TTGTCTCACTTGTGCCTATCATGAAGAAGGCATATGTGCAAAACAGACTGGTAAACAATTGATTTCGTCTGTTCATTTTTTCTTAGGTTTTGTGAAACTTGACATCCTATTACGCATATTACGGAAAACAGTTGTAGGTATCCCAGTCTCTCAGGCTGAAATGTAGCAGCGACATCTTGTTGTTTATCGCTCCACAGCCACAAGAGAGAAAGCAGCAGAAAACAGCTAATCACGGATGATATAAAATCTATTAAACTGC
>NW_008781838.1:0-259 GCF_000715545.1 Opisthorchis viverrini
ATTATGTATCTCTTAGAGAGAGGATGTCTAAATACTTCCTAACTTTCAAAAAGTGGCGCAGTATCCACTGTCATGTAGGCCTGCGTGATATGCAGAATAATGTGCCACTGTGCTCACACCCGCGCACAAGCTGGTTACGTCAGGCGTAACCGACGTACGTTCGTACGTGATATATTGCCGTGCTAACTGGTAAGGTGTCACTAACCTATTTAGCAACAGGACACTACCAGGCGGGGTATTACTACCTTATTCATGCGTT
>NW_008781839.1:0-259 GCF_000715545.1 Opisthorchis viverrini
TCCAGAAGTTAGTCCAAAGTAGATTTTATGTCAAACATGACGTGGAGAATTGGGCACTATTTTTGTCAGAGTTTTAGAATGTAATGTTTGCGCGGATGGAACTTTACTGCAATTACGTCGCCAAAATTGAATTACAAACAAAATTTGCATGAATCAATCTTTGATGTCCACACGCTGTGTTGGCGTGTTTTGAGTGCAATACTGTCGTTTTAATTATAGTTTGAGCGCCTTGCATGCGCGTCACCTTAGATAGATGCAG
>NW_008781840.1:0-259 GCF_000715545.1 Opisthorchis viverrini
GTTCTTGAACGACACGCACTAGGTTTTGTTATTTTAGCACAATGGAATGAATTGCAGGTGTCCCGTATCGTGGTCACAATAGCGGTTTAGAGGCCGTTAGTACCCAATAGAATGCTAAGTGAGAGTCGTTGGGACGGTGCCAGTTTGCCTACCAAAGAATCGTTTGTCCGTTCTTACGGTTGTACTCTAACGACACACGTTTGTTGTATTAGGTTCGTCAACTTGTCTATGCTTATAAGCACGGACGGCCAAAGCGAGA
>NW_008781841.1:0-259 GCF_000715545.1 Opisthorchis viverrini
GCTAATTTGTCGGGATTGTTCTCAATGAACTCTTTAATATTTTCCACCTTATCCCATTTGGTGGGATGTAACCCGAACAGCGACCAGAACTGATCGTAAAATGGTTTCACCCAGTCCCATCGATCGGTCAGTGTAAATAGGAGTTGCTTAGCAGGGATGGGGAATATTCGCTCGTACCACCATCTCCGTTGTGCGGTATCCATCTTAATAAACTTAACCCCCCCTGTTACAGTTTAAATAGAAGACATTATAGGAGTAA
>NW_008781842.1:0-259 GCF_000715545.1 Opisthorchis viverrini
CCCCAGAGCTGTAATCAGCGAGCTAATCCATTCCTTTAAAAAACGAAGTGGTGCATGGTTGTCATGAAATCTCTTGAATTGCGCGTGATGAGAATAGACCAAAGCACTTCTCGAAACGGGATACTGAAAACTAGATATGTTGACTTCTCCGGATACGTCCTTACCCAGTTTCGCTCGCAGAAACTCGTAGATGTGTGTGCTAAGACAGAAATTAGGCCATTGCGTTAAAATTAGGCTTCGATTATTTTCTCTGTGTTAA
>NW_008781843.1:0-259 GCF_000715545.1 Opisthorchis viverrini
ACACCACGGTAAGGTCCAGTCTCTTCAAGCGACGCCAAATCCCAACTCGCATGATAGAGTAGTACCAGCGAAGCACCAATCTGAAAGAAGATTCGGATGCCGCATGAGACTATCCGGCCACAGAAAAGGCGATTGAGTCACTGAAACAGAAGAGCGAATAACCAGTTTAACCGGCATCATGTCACAACCACGCGCTTCTTCAGCGAAGGCCAGAGAGTGTTTGTTCGCGACTACAGCGATAGACATCCTACATGGACTC
>NW_008781844.1:0-259 GCF_000715545.1 Opisthorchis viverrini
ATCAGCCCGCAAACTGAACCCTACAGACCACAGCATCCGATATTCCCTCTCTTGTCAATGGACTCATGACGCAATCTTTGCTGGAGGATTTTGGCTATACATGGTGCTGTGAATGCCACGCCACCTGTTCCTATACTTTAACCGGTTGCTTGTTTGAACTCGAAAGAGTTATTCACAAGCCCGAATGAGACCGTTGTTTGCAGTGATCACATAATTCCGACTGATTGGCACACAACCACGATTCACCAGGAGAACCATT
>NW_008781845.1:0-259 GCF_000715545.1 Opisthorchis viverrini
TCGTCCTGTAAGTGAGGCCAATCTGTGCTCAAAAGCAGAGAAGAACTGGTCTTGACAGACAATCAGCCTGGTGGCACGTGTCGGATAATGAAATCATAATCGTGCTACCGGAATGTCCATCGCTCGAGCTTTCCGCGAGGTTCTGGTGGTCCTGATCCACTGTACGGGCTTGTGGTCGGTTTTGACATGAGATCTTCGTCCACGCAGATATGACTCTAACTTATACATGGCCCGGACAATCGCCTAACATACTTTCTCA
>NW_008781846.1:0-259 GCF_000715545.1 Opisthorchis viverrini
TCGAAATGGTCACTTTGCATCTCTGCACGCTCTGCTTGGTGTGGCAAGTATGCAATGAACACTGCCCCAGAACAGGGACGTGAGTGGTTATTGGTAGCGTGCTCACTTTCCTCGCTGCCTGAGTCACGTTCACATTGGCGCAACGTTATCTCCCCCCTTAGCTCCTGACCCAAAGGGTTGCAATGTCGCTCGTCGGTCGAAATCTGCCCTGAAACCAATCACATTGCTCGCTATGTCCGTTCAAGTCAATAGGTAAACT
>NW_008781847.1:0-259 GCF_000715545.1 Opisthorchis viverrini
TCCCGATGAAACAAAATTAGTGTCCAAATCAGGGAATTTGCCAAATTCTCTCAAAGTTGGGAAAAACACATAATTGAGGTAACTTCGGGGAATATGTGTACCTGGTGAGCCCCGGTCATGGGCTGTCGAAGACGTTTTGAAATGGTATAAGTAGCAAGTCACCTCCGGACACTGTACTGCGATATCTTAAATGTCGTACTGACTGAAAAAAGGCGGCCTTGTGCAGCAATTCCATTTTAATAAAACTCCATAAACGAGA
>NW_008781848.1:0-259 GCF_000715545.1 Opisthorchis viverrini
CAACAGCGAGATACAAAACTTACCAATATTCGTTCATCACTTCTATCGCAGAAGCATTCTGAAATAACTTGCGGTCATGAGAAGAAACTTTTTTAGAGGCAAACTAAGATGCATTCAAGAGGGTAAGTCCAGTAAGGTCTATGCAATAGATATCACGAAGTAATCTGCTTTTCTCTTCAGCCACCTCAAAGTCTACTTCCCATTCTCGAATGACCAGCTTGGATGGGTTAGCTTTGCCTAACTCGTACCAACTAAAAAC
>NW_008781849.1:0-259 GCF_000715545.1 Opisthorchis viverrini
ATTTTGTCGAATTTGTCATACACTACATACATTACAGCACTTTAACGGTAATGTGGGCGTCCTGAGATTTTAAACGCGGTCTTGTCTCGCAAGGGGAGTCAGTGTGTGCAGGTAATCGGTGGAGCAGTATGCAGCCGATTCCTCTACTCTGTGAATCATCAAGGATCTGAAGCGTACAGTGTCGACGGCTCCCGACGAAGCGGCAAAGGCAACACAGTAGTTATCGCTTTTTAGGTTGACTACATGTCAGGGCGCGCCC
>NW_008781850.1:0-259 GCF_000715545.1 Opisthorchis viverrini
GGTAGCGCAATTAGCAAACGACCATTATAAGTAAGATTGTCTGTAACATAAATATATAACCCGCAACCTCCTGGTCAGTTAAACACTTAACTATTCGGCCAGGAGTGAATGACCAGTAGTGCGATTAGCTCTCACTAAGACAGGATAGAGTGCCACTCATTCTTCAGTCATAGAAATCACGTTCCACGGTCATATATTGACTGACTCATCGGGTGATAACCTCTCAGATGGAAGTCCCACTCATCTTGTGAAATTATTC
>NW_008781851.1:0-259 GCF_000715545.1 Opisthorchis viverrini
GGTGGCATGAGATCAAACGGTCGTCCTGCAGGCGTGCGGTTCCGTTCAAAGACTAATTCCAAATGTCTCTGAAGGACGAAGTTAAGCTGCACAAAAGGACTGCCGGCGTTGGCGATTCGGACATACATTCAATGTCTCTCTTCGTCATTTACATTGATGACGGAGTCGAAAACGTGCACGCTTTTCTGAAAGTCAACTCCTGTGACAAGAAACTAGTCAGGTCTTCTCAACCTTTATCTCGGCTCAAGCCGGAGTGCGT
>NW_008781852.1:0-258 GCF_000715545.1 Opisthorchis viverrini
ATCCGGATTAAAACATGGTATTATACATATAGAAAACACACGACAAAAGGCAACTTTATACTGCTATAATGGAATCTGGTAACAGTGAATAGCTGATGCAAACTTTTAACCCCAAAATTGTTGGGCCAAATTGATTGGTAGATTGTTATTTATTCTTACATGTGGACGCAAACCTGGCCAATATGGACGTATGTGTACCACTTCCAACAGGAATGAAGGAAACCATTCATCAAGTATTCTTTAGGCGCGGTACGGCGT
>NW_008781853.1:0-258 GCF_000715545.1 Opisthorchis viverrini
CCGCAGCCGCCCTACCTAATACCCAAACTACTCCCTGGTCGCCTTCATGAATCGGGTCCAAATCACCTCTGAGTTTGACGATGGTATAGCTGGCGAACTAAAAATAATTAAAACAAAAGCTATAAAAAACCACTCCCTTGCTATACCCTCCACCTCTTTGACTTGCTTGAAGCAACAGATATCCATATTGCCTGCTTGATCAAGGTGTACTCTGTCACTGGCCAGGTTTCCTCCCGAACCAACTGATGCCATGTTCCT
>NW_008781854.1:0-258 GCF_000715545.1 Opisthorchis viverrini
CAGCGGCGAACACTGATGCTTCGCAGATTTGAATGATGAAGATGATGACGATCATGACGATGATGAAAAATGACCGAATCATTTGATTTCCCCAACATTTGTAAACCAGGCTTCGGTCAAGCCAGCCTTATCTCACTTGGGACGTTGCAAATATGTAAAGTTCTATCATATTTAGAGGTGGATTTATAAATAATAACATTATTCGTAATTCGCAAGTTGTTATCTGTTGTTCTAAATGAAGATATTCTCGGTGAGAAC
>NW_008781855.1:0-258 GCF_000715545.1 Opisthorchis viverrini
GATGGGAATTCATGTGTTTCGAAGTTAATACATGGTGGATGGAACAACAGGCATGGGGGAAATGGCACGGACACCTGAACGCATTGTCCTCTATGGTGAGCATCTATTGAACGAACCTGGGGGGAGGGTTGTTTAGCATTAATACCCCATCAGAGATCTCTCAGATTAGAGGTCACTACCCCAAAGACACCAAAAGAGCTTGGCTATATGATGCTTGTGAGGGCAGGCCAAAACAGACATGGTATATCTCGTTCATAA
>NW_008781856.1:0-258 GCF_000715545.1 Opisthorchis viverrini
TATTTCTGATTCCTGATCCTTGCTCGCTTGAATAAATTTTTCGGTACAGTCCAGGCCAGAAATATGGTCTCAAACCGGGACTCGCATTATGAGAGAAAAGGAGCACAAATGCGTGTATAAATGCGACTCCCAACCCAACAATTGGATCTCTGCAGTGTATGCAAATACCATAAAACCATTTTATTTCTTGAAACGACTCTAGCATCTTACAAAACCCTGCTGGCCTTCTCATCAGGTTGTTTACTGCTCTCTTGCACG
>NW_008781857.1:0-258 GCF_000715545.1 Opisthorchis viverrini
AAGCTCCAGTCTAGGAAAGTGGAATCATACTTGGTTTGGAAGTACCGGTTACGTCTTTCTACAGGAAGCACTTGAGCTGTATGCAGGAATATTCTGGCTGCAGAGTCGGAAAATTTGATGCTACAGTGATTTTCGGTTTGGTTTATCGTCCGCCTCTAAAAAGGATCCTAAGTTCAAGAAAAACAGTTGTCATCTGGAAACATCAAAACCGAGAGTTTCAGTTAGTAATTCTCTCGCAAAACTAAATTGGTTTGCAAA
>NW_008781858.1:0-258 GCF_000715545.1 Opisthorchis viverrini
ATCTTATAAGCTTAGTTAGCCACATGAATGTTGTTCAAACCGAACCTTCGACAAGCTCTCATTCAGCGCGAGTAGCGGATGACCGGGATGAAATTAGGGAGAGCATAGACGGTAGGACCCTCCGAAAAAAACTTGTGGATAAATGTTTTGTTGGGAGAAAACAACTGAACTGATACGCTTACGGTAGATATGAGTGCTAGAAGTGGGTAATTTAGGGGTCGAATTTTTGATTCCCCCCACCTCAAGGGTAACTGTGTA
>NW_008781859.1:0-258 GCF_000715545.1 Opisthorchis viverrini
CTGTGTATCGATCCGTGAATCCGTGAAGCCCATTGTTTTCACTTGTGATGCCTCGCCATGAGTCAATCAACAGTGTTTGATGAAGCAAAACGCAAATAAACACGCCCAACTTCGCACAGTACGAGGTGGCGAGGAGGTTCACCTCAAACTTCATCCCTCACATAATGGATGGGTGCGTGTATTTGTGAAGTCGACAAACCATATCCTTATCGACATGCTGTTAGAAGATGGGAGGATATTACGCCGTCATTTAGACCA
>NW_008781860.1:0-258 GCF_000715545.1 Opisthorchis viverrini
CCAGTTCCCATCAGAAACCCATGGCCCACAGTAGTCGCTCGTACATAGACTACAGTTTGAGGTTAAACATAGCCGCACAGCTATTCTTAACCCAAGATCGGAGTCTTCAAAAAGTCAGACACTTTGTGCAGTGTTCGCCTGATCACAACATGGTTCAGCTGTAGCACCTTTTTGATGCTTGGTTGCCATGCCACCCGAAGCACGAAGGCCGGATTACTGCCAGGTTTCTAAGCCTAGACAGGGCAAGTCGAGAGTCAG
>NW_008781861.1:0-258 GCF_000715545.1 Opisthorchis viverrini
CACACACACACAATCAAGCCATAAGAATGCCAAGTCAAACTGTTGGTCTACCACTCAGCTGGTAATCTGAATAAATCTCATGATGTAACAGAGATAAGTTGGCCCAGTTTTTTGTTGTGTATCCGCGTATTTGTTACCCAGATGTTTATCGGATGATCCGATTCGAAACATGTCTGGTTTTTCGATGCTTCCTACTGATGGCATAAAGGGTTCTTCTTCGGAGGTAGGTCGATCAACTTACTCTCGTAGTATTTGACA
>NW_008781862.1:0-258 GCF_000715545.1 Opisthorchis viverrini
GTATCCTTGAAAATGTCGCTTGAGGCAACTGTTATTTCGGACTCCAACACCTCAATCTACTATGCTGTATTTTGACTTTACTCTTTCTCAGGCACATTTTGAGCCTTAAATGTGCCATTTTATTCTGCTTTGCCATACCTTGTATTCGGTATAAAGGAACGCGTGTGAGATTTTTCTGGCTAGAAAACTTCATAACTTTGGCAAAATTATGTCCAAAATTAACCTACGTGCTGGTTTTGTAAACATGTTTTCAAAAAA
>NW_008781863.1:0-258 GCF_000715545.1 Opisthorchis viverrini
TGGTTGTTTGTTTGCACTGAAATCATTTCGTGCTTCGGTGTTCGTTGTATGTTTGTCGCGAATCAAAATTTTTATGTCCGGCTTGGGAGAGCAATCCACCTGTGGGGGTGGAAAACTGGCTTTTACATTCAACTGATTAAAAAAACTAATGACATTGAGCTGAACGCTGGTGTTTGACCACATGAGAACTGTTTTGGATCTGCTGTACGGAGATATGTCTTGAAAATGTAGACTCCTCGTAAAAGTGAAATCCCATCT
>NW_008781864.1:0-258 GCF_000715545.1 Opisthorchis viverrini
GTTTAGGCTGTAATCTGCTGGCGTCCATTGCATCTGCTCCGGTCTAATCTATGAAAAAGCAAGCAGTAAACTTAAAAGAGCGGCAGCACTTCCGATTACCATGACAAAAAATCTGTCAGCCATTCCGCCGATGTCGTGGCATTTATTCTCATGCTTCAGTGGTTTCTTGCAATCAATATTTGATAAGCAATTACACCCTGATTGATAATACCTGGTATTCGAGTTTCACACGTCTCGTTGGTCGATTAAGTGTTGGCA
>NW_008781865.1:0-258 GCF_000715545.1 Opisthorchis viverrini
CATTATAGTTACCTTCATTGAAATAAGCGGCTCACGAATCTGGAAGGAATTTCGTACTGACAACCCTTCTGCGTGACTGACTCGAACTTACGCAACGCCCTTCGTATTTTCATCAGTCTGAGCCTGTGGTCGGTAGAACATTGCCATCCCCGTGCAGATTCATCCAGCAGAGTTTATTCGTTCTTCACCTCGCGAGCCGCATAATCAGGAACAAGAAAATTCACACTGCTGCACGTCTCAACATGCGCTCATGTGACC
>NW_008781866.1:0-258 GCF_000715545.1 Opisthorchis viverrini
TCCCAAATCTCCTCACACTACCAACGGAAACTAGGCTGTTGCGCCTCCTTTCAAAACACGTGAGCCGCTTCGAACTCGACCAAAATTTGCTTCAGAAAGTGGTTGTTGGTCGGAATTCAGGGAGGCCTTCTTCGGGGCAATGCGATATCAAGGGAAGACAAAAATTGTCTTTCTAGGATGGTTGGTAGGATAACTGTATTCAACAACAGTTCAGCAGACAAATGTAAAGTAGTGAGTAGATAGACATCGTAATAATAG
>NW_008781867.1:0-258 GCF_000715545.1 Opisthorchis viverrini
GCAGTTTGATGCGTCAACAACAGCAATCTGTATAGGTCACGCGTCACCAACACTCAGATCACGTAACAACTCCTGCAAACCTAGCCGACAACATGTACATTACAATCTCCCAACCATTTTTCTTTACGCGCCAGGCTTACGAACTTCAACCATATCAAGTCAAGCTGTATTCATCTTCGCACTGTATTCAACTCGGCCCAAAACTACGCACACTTGCACGTACAAGACAGGAAGTCAACCCAGCTTTACAAGTCTCCA
>NW_008781868.1:0-258 GCF_000715545.1 Opisthorchis viverrini
TTTCATTGTCAACATAACACATGATACACCGGGGTAGACTCATTTGCACTGTTAAGCAATCGTAGATACGATAAACAAGGAAGCTGGTCGTGTACGGCCACTCCTGGTGAGTAGACAATACGAAGACTAGATGTCCTATTCAATTCTTGAGAGACAGCAGGAAGCTTAGTGACTATTAATTAGCCCTCGTACTTTACGAGTTAGAATACTGCCTGTGGTGAAACGCCGGCAAGCAATGTATAACTGTTACATCCTCAT
>NW_008781869.1:0-258 GCF_000715545.1 Opisthorchis viverrini
AAACGCCAGGCGACAAAACAGACCGGTTGACCACACGGTTGAAATGGTGGAAAACGTTCAGCAAATAAATACAGGTCTCATTTCAGGATTTCATTAGATAGGACCACAATGTTATTTTCAATTACAGGATAACCTGAATAGAAAACTGTAGACAGATAAATCAAAAGACAAATCAAATGCTGGTCACATACGCTCGTGCCTCTGACGCGTGCACGAAATTTCAGCGGGCTTTGCAAAATTCATTGAACGTTTGACTGG
>NW_008781870.1:0-258 GCF_000715545.1 Opisthorchis viverrini
TCGTGGATCTCTAATTTTAGTCGTATAAACCAACCACAGAACCACTTCGGGAAAATAGGCAGTGTCACATCCGAAAACATGGGTAAAAACAGTTTTCTGATGGGTTTCAAGAACACAAGGGCATGAAATTAAGGAGGAAACGAGAGAAGGGCCAATGGAATTACGCAACCGCCAAAAGTAGGTCCAAAAAGGCTGACACTAATAATCGACTGTGGCCTCATTGTGGCAGGACTGAAACTTGGGGATTCGCTTAGGAGG
>NW_008781871.1:0-258 GCF_000715545.1 Opisthorchis viverrini
TGAAAAAGCAGTTTGCCCTTTTGGGGCCGCTGCTGGCCATCTAGAATGGCTTTACTATATGTGATTTATAGCCAGTGGGCCATATAGTGCAAAAAATAACGTAAAGCTCTTCTTGCAGTGAAGTGAAACCATGATGGAACTTGTGTAATTTAGGTAGCAAACAGAACAGACACCGCGGCAGTTTTCGGCAAAGCATCCACAACTAAAATACACGAGTAATGTGGGGTATGTATGATTTTGTGATATCATCGTTTAAGT
>NW_008781872.1:0-258 GCF_000715545.1 Opisthorchis viverrini
ACATTCTGGATTTTATTCCAGTTCATTAGTGACTACGGTCGAAAGGATTGAAAGGAGTATCTCATGAACAGCAGATGCAATCAGGTCGTATAACACCAAACATCAATTTCGTTTTCTCGTCAATCAGATATCTCACCAAGCCACCATCTCGCAATCAAGGTTGTGGGTGGTTATATTACCAATACCATAACCTACAGTCGTATTTCAGTTCAAGACTGCATTGCCTGATTTTTCGTGTCAACCTACTTACCGGGTATC
>NW_008781873.1:0-258 GCF_000715545.1 Opisthorchis viverrini
TTTTTTATCTGCTGACGGAAGCGATCTTTTCTTTTTTTGTGTGGGCTTCTGGGTGAACTGAGGCGCGTCATATCAGTGGTAGGATAAACTCTAGGATCGGCTTCCAACTCCCAACGATATGAACGATACTTTCATAGTGCTTTCCGGAAAATTCCTATCGTATCTGAACTCACAACTAGCCTGCTAGAGTCAAAATCATCTTGATGGGCTATAATCTATGTTAATTCCAAGACAAGGATACAAGTTCGATCAAATTAA
>NW_008781874.1:0-258 GCF_000715545.1 Opisthorchis viverrini
GTGTTTGAGTAATTTCAGTGGAAACGGTGACCAACTTCCCACTTACGTTAAAAGTATTTGAAACGAATGCTGTCTAGCGGACTGCCTCTACGATAAACATGAAGTACACTTTGGAGATTGCACAAACGTGACAAAGATATTTTTTCGTGACAAGGGGAGAGAGGAGGTTTTTGAAAACGGATATACATCATCCGAATGACTAAGGAAACATTTCTTTACCTTTAATCATAAAAGGGATAATACCAATATGTGTGAAAC
>NW_008781875.1:0-258 GCF_000715545.1 Opisthorchis viverrini
GATGATCATTTGAGGTTGTGATTTATATCAGGGTGCTTCACGATGAATCAGTTGTCATATTATAGCTAATGAACACCTGTGACTGCAGTTGGCTCTGCGACAAGAACAAGGCGTTTTATGGCAGCCAGGCTGTAACTATCAGTGTTCGAAATGTGAAAGTTTTAGAGTTTAAAGATTATGCAAAGTGACCTCTATGTGTCTCAGTGGCTAGCAATCGTGAACCTAGATAGATATGCGAAAAAATATTTTGGCCTCCTC
>NW_008781876.1:0-258 GCF_000715545.1 Opisthorchis viverrini
GGCTGACGTTTTGTTGCAACGCACAAGCGAAACAATGGTGTAGCGCTCTCAGCGAGGGACAGTAAGCTCACCAGCGCGGAAACTCTCATAAAAAGCGTCTAACGGTGATTGGAACTTGTTACTAAATGGAGCGTCAACAACTATCAGAGAATGATTATTTCACGCATCAACTACCCGAAATGATGAGCATTGTTGCCCAATAAAGTTGTGTGATTTGGGCCTGAAAATCTTCTCGCTATGTCCCATGTGTTGATTGTG
>NW_008781877.1:0-258 GCF_000715545.1 Opisthorchis viverrini
TGTGTGTGTGTGACATATTGTGTTCGTGCACCCGGTTTCGGTGGTCGTAGATGAATTGAAGATCAGGATTGTGTTGATTGGAGTGCTCCTGGCTCATTGCTTGTGGCGGTGTGTGATCTGACGCACTGATTTCCTACTGTCCTGTGGACAGTAGGAGAACGCGCTTTCAAGTTGTCGGTTTTGGATCCTGGATGAATACACCTGCCCGAAGGTAGTGACATCACTACCGTGTCGTTATTATGTTTGGACTTTGATGTT
>NW_008781878.1:0-258 GCF_000715545.1 Opisthorchis viverrini
GGCGATGTCGGTTTCCGAATAACGTGGATCAACGTATGCACATTTGAGTTTAATAGTTCTGGCGAATCGGCCACACTCAAAGCAAAATAGTGTATGATCCTATATTTTATAAACATAATCTTGAGGTGAATCACATTTCACTGACATGTCAGGCGATCGACAAATCCGCAGGTAATGAATCTGGAGACTCTTCAAGCTTGATTCGTTCTAGCCTGAGAACAGCATGTAGGAATAACAAACTTGTGCATTACATATGAG
>NW_008781879.1:0-258 GCF_000715545.1 Opisthorchis viverrini
GTCATATTGTTGTACTGTTTGGAGACATGGTGATTTCGAGCGAAGTTTCTGGGGGTATCTTCAGGTCTCTGACCACCGATTTCTCGGAATTGTAGGTGGAATAAGCTGGAATTAGTGAATTTGGAATGAGATGATCGGAAGGCGGGATCTCGATTGTGAAGTGGATAGTTCCCTCAAAGAACTCGTCTACCAGCGCGACCTAAATTGGCTGGGGCATGTGTCACGCATGCCGAATAATCGTCCGTTAAGAAGAGCGCG
>NW_008781880.1:0-258 GCF_000715545.1 Opisthorchis viverrini
CGGCCACAGAATCGGGCGAACTGTGATGTCTACACCTCAGTCTAATCGAGTGGCGAAGAACAATAGATTTACTATCGATCTGAATTTATTGAGTTCTCCCATGACCCACTGTTTTAACTGCAATGGTTTACTAACCCCTTAAGAGGGTTGCCATATAGTAGAGGTTGCCAGTGCTGCATCCACACCGATTGTCCAACCACTACCGATGTAACTACTGCTATACTACTGATGGGGCGTGCAAGTAGTATGTTTTCTCGT
>NW_008781881.1:0-258 GCF_000715545.1 Opisthorchis viverrini
TGGACAACCAAGCCTTGCATAGTGACACAGAAACCTCATTTCACTGGTCAGATGAGATCTCAGTTGAAAAGTTCTAAAATTCTTCATGCTGTAACCGGTCTGTGAGTAAAGCAGGAAACGAATGATATCACGAGATGAGTGGAACTTCCATCTGAACATTTGTGATCCGAAGAACCAGTCAGCAAGTGGCCATGCGATGTACCTTCTGTGATTGTACGCGGAACAGCAGTATATACTGTCCAAGTGAGAGCCAATCAC
>NW_008781882.1:0-258 GCF_000715545.1 Opisthorchis viverrini
TCAGGTCAATAAATTTAGGCCAGTAAAACAAGTCACTCAGCTTGAACGAGCAAGTGGGAAGCAGTCGACGAAAACAGCAAGTTGCGTCAGAGGCTACCATTGAAGCGGCTATAGTACAGTAGAGACTTTAGTAATAATAATACGTTTACTCCCTTACCTAAACTATGGTTGCACGACGCCGTGAGATCAGTGTGAGCCATCACGTCCAGGAGATATGCGCCGTAGTGTTATACATGCGCACTCAATGGGCTGTTGAAC
>NW_008781883.1:0-258 GCF_000715545.1 Opisthorchis viverrini
AATATGTGACCTTGGTGGTCTTCATAAATGGATAGTAAATACAGAGGTCATATCCCCTGAACGCCGCGTTATGATCTTTTATTCATGTGTATCACTTTTTGCCATTCAGTTGCATTCAGTTTGTTGCCATTGTTGCAGCTAACTTGGTGTGTCACGTTGTCCTCCTTGGCTCTAGGTTGGTTGTCCTTTGGTTTCAAGATTACTTTCCGTAGAATGACATTGTGTTTGTGGGTCGTGAGCGTTCCTTTTTGGACTAGT
>NW_008781884.1:0-258 GCF_000715545.1 Opisthorchis viverrini
CGAACTTACCCGTGAATAGAAGTTGGCAAACAAGACCAGAAAGATGAGCGCGTAGGACAAAATCCAATAGTTGAACAGTTTTGGATAATTGCAATCGTGCAATGTCAACGTGTAGACTGAATGGAAAATGACCACCACAAATTGGATAATCTGAGCAGTAGTCATATACCTAGACGGGCAGAGAACAGAACAAGAAACACACTGACGCAAGATCTTCCAACACGAAGAGCAAAAAATATAGAGATGCAGTGGTGGTGC
>NW_008781885.1:0-258 GCF_000715545.1 Opisthorchis viverrini
CACATACACACACAAAGTTGCTTGGTTCGGCGTAGTCACTGTCTGTACATTACCACTTCCGCCCACTGCATCCATAGCCGCGAATTACGAATTAAGTGGTGTTACAACAAAGACAAGATTTGAAAAGTCTCAATATCGATCTCAGTGTCGATCAGTGCTAGATGACCAGGGCAATAGATGAACGTCCTGTCCACTTTGGACTTGGACCAATTTTCACCTCGAGAAAGATTCTGCTCCTTCACGACTGCCTTATCCATC
>NW_008781886.1:0-258 GCF_000715545.1 Opisthorchis viverrini
TTATCTTGTGTCCTGATTGATCGATGACCACCTGACCTTTGTGCCTGGCCTTCCCCTACCCTCGCACTCTGATCGATGCTGGGGTGATCTCGATCGTTGACCCCTCTGGATTCCGACTTGTGACCTATGTTGATCCAACTCAGAGGAGTCACTTGCTTCTTGGTCTGTGAATCCGATATTTGGCTCTGCTTGAGTATTCCGTTAGAGGAGTTTGTCCATTGCACGTAGTGGTGTTACGGCAGTGAGGCATCGGTGTTG
>NW_008781887.1:0-258 GCF_000715545.1 Opisthorchis viverrini
TTAACGAAAAAGTTTGATGATCGGTCGAAAGTACAAGAATAAATGCCAGGAAACCAGCGGCGTTTAGCTGCCCTATTTTAACTGCAGAACCACCACTTCACGAATTCGCGGTCTGGGGCGATGGACAGAACACTCCCAAAATAGTTCCATTGGCGTTCCGCCCCAAGGACACAACTAGCACCACCAAATTGTACGCACTGAAACTAAATATACAGTTTATTGTCAAGTTAGCGTTTCTGCTCATGTCCTGTTTTTTTT
>NW_008781888.1:0-258 GCF_000715545.1 Opisthorchis viverrini
TGTGGTTCTCTTGTTCGTCTCGGCTGAATAAATAACAGAAATGCGCAGGACATTCTGTGATAGACCAGTGGGAAACCAGTGTGGTTTTCTCGTTGGGAACACACGGGACTCGGAGATTCGTGATGCTAACGACGGAGGAATTTGAAAACCCATCTGAAACTGACGGGAGTCGCAAATTACAAACGATGGATTCTTGCTCAGTATTTCCATTAAACGTTACAAACAGATCGTCCGGAATGCGTTCATTATAGAGCGTTT
>NW_008781889.1:0-258 GCF_000715545.1 Opisthorchis viverrini
TTCCATACATTTCCCCCTCTTGCGATAGGGACTGATGGTGAGATTCAACGGGTGAATCAGAACAAGTTGTAGGAAGTCCAGAATGGTAGGAGAACTAGTTTCAGGACATTCGCGCTATGCTGTCTGGCTGCAAGGTCAATTGATCACGTATCAGTCAGTCAAACGGCCTCTAGCTTTCGCTAACATATGCCCTCTAATTGCAGTCCAATTGATCCACCTGATATGGGTCTGCATGGATCGCATGAGCAAAGATTTTGC
>NW_008781890.1:0-258 GCF_000715545.1 Opisthorchis viverrini
GGTCAGCTAGGATTGAACCCTTCTTGCTACGCTGATGTCGTTTGAGGAGACTTGTCGGAAGGTGCTCAGAGATCTGCTTGGATAGCAGCCTCAATTTTAGACCGATACACGTGTTTGAACATTGTGTCACACTGATATGTTCTGACAGGCCGTCTGGTCTTTCAGTTGCTTCTGATGAGAGAGTGAGTGGCGAAGATGACTGCTAGGTTGGTCGTACTTAGAGTCCAAGGGATTTAGTAAGTCTTCGGGTATGTTTAT
>NW_008781891.1:0-258 GCF_000715545.1 Opisthorchis viverrini
CCTCAGTAACATCTGAGTTTTATAGGACCGGAGAATCGACGCCACACAGAGCAAAATATCGTTGCAACACAAGTATGCGCTGACGAAAACGAACACAGGCCACGAAATGTATGTCAATTAGTTGTGGCTTCTATTCATCGCCCCTTCGAGTGAAACATCACAGTCATGGAAAAAACTAGGTAGAACACATCTGTTTGGATTACCATTAGTACAAATTCCCACTTTAAAAACCCTTTCTTGCGAGATTTAGATGAACTT
>NW_008781892.1:0-258 GCF_000715545.1 Opisthorchis viverrini
CCTGGCATCCAAATCGAATTTGCCGGGAATCACTGGTCAAAACAGTGGACGGTTTGCTCAGAGCCAGATGTAGTGCCCATGCTCTTGGTGCCGATGTAAGCTTGGGGGATTAAGAAAGGCGATAGAACCTGCAGTGGCCTATTGCACGTCATAACATAACAATGGAAATCTGCACCGGGTATCTGTTGACTATTCAGCTACTGGCTTTATCATTCAGTTCCTTTAGGCTTCCGCGTGATAAAGCATATCCCCTAATAC
>NW_008781893.1:0-258 GCF_000715545.1 Opisthorchis viverrini
GAGATGTTGGCAGAACCCGAACCAAAAGGATTTCGCCAGAACCAATTTCAGGACCCAGTTTCATTTGCCCCACAGTCGAATGTCAATTTGCACTGGGACTAGATCACCACATCGTACCACGGTATTGAGAGTGCGACCAGTGGCATGGTACTACCATGTCCAATTAAGCACCGCAAATGCAATATAAAAGCACATCTACTTGAATCAGGGACAAGAAGACGACAAGAACCAGACAATACGTAGATGTGATATCATCCT
>NW_008781894.1:0-258 GCF_000715545.1 Opisthorchis viverrini
TTTTCGTGTGGAAGAGAGAACGGCTTTTTGTCTTATGAAAATGAGTGTCCACATACGCCCCCATTGTCTCTTTTTAGGCGAACTAAGTAGCACATGCAACGAGAAGTACTAACATCGTTTCGAAAATTATTGGAAACTTGAAATGGGCATGTTACTTTCCGATTCATTAGGTTTTTACTGGACTTCCTTCTGTAAGATTATCCTTGCGACAAAATCTCTTTGTAATTCATGCGACAAAATGTCTTTGTAATTTGCTAA
>NW_008781895.1:0-258 GCF_000715545.1 Opisthorchis viverrini
TTCCATGTAGGCCTGCTGAGTTCTTCCAGAGGTTGTATTAAAGGATTCCAGCTGAAGTGTTGTTGAAAGTGTTCAGACGATTGCTCAAAACGACGATTGAGGGAGTGGACTACTGTTCCGTCTTTTCACATACCGTTTCACTGACACCTGTTCTTTTGACTGGTTGATAAAACCAATTGAAATAGGCCTCGGCTGCTTCCTGCAACGAAAGCCCTCTTCATGTTCTAGACCTTCGAAATCCACCAGCGTTCCCTGTCA
>NW_008781896.1:0-258 GCF_000715545.1 Opisthorchis viverrini
TTGAAACGCGAAAGCTTTCTGTCATTAGGTGATCTTCCTTCAGATCAGTCTGTCTACGGCTCTCAACTTCGACAGAGAGACGGTTGAGTCTATTATACAAAACTGTTCGTTGCTGTCTGTATTAGCTTGATGTTCTACTGAGCTTACACAGTCATGAAGGGAGTATTAGTGTTCATAGGGCGGCTGACGTATGTCAGTATGGAATAGGTGTGCATTATGTTGAACAAAGTGCCTTCATCATCATCATCATCATCATCA
>NW_008781897.1:0-258 GCF_000715545.1 Opisthorchis viverrini
CAGGCAACGATAGTTATCAATTATTGGGTGTTAGGAGCCAAACTCATCGATTTCAGGTTTTCCATGCTGATCCTTGCAGTTGTAAGTGAACGAGGGAAAAACGTTAACAGCGAGATGTACGAGAAAGGGTGGATGTGTTGCTCATAGTGGATTAGGAACATGTGTTTGACGTGTTTCCGTTGGCGCCTTGGTTCAGGTCAGGTTCCCCTGAACCATCTTGACGCCAGATTGTTTCTAATCTGGAAAATGTCAAAGACA
>NW_008781898.1:0-258 GCF_000715545.1 Opisthorchis viverrini
CGCAAATGGAGCAGAATTCACTTGACTTGCCAAATCACACGCCAACGGATGCTAATGAAGTTGACCGAGACCGCGGCACAGAGCGGCACTTTTTTACTTGGAAGACTAAAAGAACACTGGAACATTGTTTAAATGTAACACACTACTCACAAGGTTGATGAAATTCCACGAAAGTCCGTAACCGGTTTCGACCTTTTTGGAGCTCATCAGGTAAGCACATTTACTGAGGTTCGGTCACACTTATGTCCTGTTTGAACC
>NW_008781899.1:0-258 GCF_000715545.1 Opisthorchis viverrini
TTGCACATTCACATTCTGATTTGTATTATCGTTTCCACCAGCTGCGCGCTAATAAGCTAACTTGAACTTCAGAAAGCAATTCGCCACGGATGAGATGAAGTGCAGTCTTCTTTGGAAGTTTTCGTTTGCTAGAAGAAAATTCTATAACATGTCCAAAAAGACAGATTCCTGAAATTCTTTTCGCGTGTTCTCATTATTTAGAACGGTATCGCGTAATTTTACTTTTCGTTCTTCCCCATGTCCAATGCACTTGACTTT
>NW_008781900.1:0-258 GCF_000715545.1 Opisthorchis viverrini
ATCTCGTCCCAGTGTGAATTCATATCTGACGGTGTATTTGCAAGGTACTCTAAAAGACGATTCTAGTAAGTTAGTCAAACACCCAGACCCATCAGTCTTTCAGCTACCAAGTCATTTGTCCGCATCTTAAGCGGCCCTGCAAAGCTCAGGGAGAAGCGACTCCGGACGAGTATGTGGTTCGGATCCACAGATGTGCCCCGAAGCGGCCAGCAGTCAGTTATTAATTAGCGCCATTGGTAACTGATGGCAGTGTGGTCG
>NW_008781901.1:0-258 GCF_000715545.1 Opisthorchis viverrini
ACTGCCACTACAACCGCGGTATCAGGCTGACAACTGATGTGGCCAAGTGCCTCTCCAAACTATGACTGTGCTGTTCCAGGAAAAAACGAAAAGGTCTCAAGCTCGATCGGTTCAGAGAGATTTCATTTCCAGTCGGCTGTGTGTTGGCCAAGTTTCCACGTTAAGCAATGTATCAGAACAGTGAAAACTCCAGGGAACCACCACGCTGGATTTAGTGCCTTCGACCCTCCCTCATTCTTCTCAATTGTCATGCACGGG
>NW_008781902.1:0-258 GCF_000715545.1 Opisthorchis viverrini
GTGGATCTCCTAGCACACCAGTCTGTTAATAGTCCTTTCAGGCTCGCAACAGCGGTAAAATAATCATCCACAATTGTATTCGTCAAAGTTTCCTTCCCGAAGATGGTTTCAAGTTGAAATCAAATTCCATATTTTGCACCCATCATAGTAACGGGGCGAAATAAAATGCTCTCATGGGTCCGAATAGACCAGCCGACCGTAACTTCATGACCTCGGGCATGTACAACATAAGCGTGCTTTGGCTACGGTAAAATTCGT
>NW_008781903.1:0-258 GCF_000715545.1 Opisthorchis viverrini
CCTACTAACATTATACCTGATTATTGACCTTTGTCATCTTACGCAAATTGACAGGCCTTAGCATATAAAGGATATCCTGTTAGTGACATTAAACAAGTAGATCGGACCCGGTTCAAGTGAAATTCTAATCTGACCCTACGATGAGAGCAAAGGTTAAAGCTATCATGGATAACGATGTGATAAATTCATCCCACCAGCTGACCGCAAATGTTCCACCTCTATGAATCAATGAATCCAGCGTGTATTCAGATCCTGATT
>NW_008781904.1:0-258 GCF_000715545.1 Opisthorchis viverrini
ACTCCTTGTTTTTTGTGACATAACTTCTAGGCGTGTGAATCATGGTCAAAATCATCCGATTTCCAAATGCCAGTTATTGTTGATTGCTTGTCTTGATTATGTCAGTCGTCCCAAGGACTATTTACTCACTGTGATGCAACATCAACCTAGGCTATTTTCCCGAATTGTGCAGATCAAATTAACTGCAACAGCTAGGATTTAACGGCTGATTAGTTAGACAACATGACTATTGACTAAGAATTGGATTGCCTGAAGCTG
>NW_008781905.1:0-258 GCF_000715545.1 Opisthorchis viverrini
ACTACACACGAACACCGTGTGGCACCAAGAGGCACAAATCGGCATAATTCAAATGAAATAGTCTACAGATCATGAAGAGAAAACGCGGTTGGGAACACGTCATGGTGAAAATAACAAAGCCTTATTTGTAAAATTTATCAACTGTATCAGAAACAAGTTACTCTCTAAACAGTCTAGTCAGATAACATACCCTCTGGGGCAGAATGAAGTGAGGCACACCACACGGCTAATTTGTTGATTTTTTCTCAGCTTTCGACC
>NW_008781906.1:0-258 GCF_000715545.1 Opisthorchis viverrini
TCGTTTACAATAGCGTGATAGTCAATGAACAGCCATGCAAGTTGATGAAGACTCTTGAGAATGTTCGGTTTTCGAAACCTGTGTGCCTATGAGACGTTTGCTTTCCTGCTTAGCTGGTGTTTGCTAATAAATGACTTCATGGTGAGGGGCTTTTCTCCTTACAATGGTACCTCCGTCACCATTTATTCAAACCAAAACTGACGACAGGCAAGGTTGACGCTTTTGCCGTTCAAGCAAACTTCAGTATGCACGTCAAGA
>NW_008781907.1:0-258 GCF_000715545.1 Opisthorchis viverrini
CCAATGCGTTTCCCTCAAAATTCTTTCTATTTGCATCAAATCGGTTGTAAATAGTATTCATAAATATTTTAGAACACAATTCACGTATTCTGTACGCATTCTTGAGTAACCTTCGACTAAATGAAGGATATAGTTGTCCGTGCCAGCTCTAAAGCGTGAGAATCAGCGATTTCTTTCCAGCTAATAACACTTTTCAGTGAAATAAAGACAATGGTTGTGCCCGGACCGCAAAATGTTTGGTCAAGTTCGAGTGATGTG
>NW_008781908.1:0-258 GCF_000715545.1 Opisthorchis viverrini
TAACATTACGTATTTTGTCAATTGCATAGACCTTTTTGTTCGATTAGCAGAAGCTATAGAAACGCACAGCTTGCATACTTTCACGCACTACAGACGTGATCACGTGCTTCGACTATCTCTTCCGGTTTCGCTCTTGTTTACTGCGGTCTTTCGCGAGTGCCAACTCTGGCAACAGAACTTTCCAGACCATCTTGTGAAACAATTATATGTGGGAACCGTTCGGAAGAACACACCTGGGCAACCATGATTGGATTATTA
>NW_008781909.1:0-258 GCF_000715545.1 Opisthorchis viverrini
ACGCGGAAACCTTTTAAGAGAATACATGAGCACCTCCCTCAGCAGTTTGGCCAAAAGCCCAATCGCGTCCCACAAAACTGACACCGGACCCGTGAACAATCCGAACGAGTCGTTTCACGTCATCTGCCGAATACCCAATAGACTACCAGTGCCGATCCAACAGTGTGGCCGAAGCAGTCCCAACACGTTTGCAAAATCCGGTACTGTGGCACTCATCGATCGACTAGTTCGCTCAACAACCCTCTGTGCTGATGTAAT
>NW_008781910.1:0-258 GCF_000715545.1 Opisthorchis viverrini
TCTCAAATGTGCAGTTGCGACAGGGTTGCCTAATTGGCACGTTAATGCACTTACTGGGCGGGTTTTTCCTATTACCACTGAAATGATGACCAAAAGCGGAAACCGCCACTAACAAGCTCGTAGATTTCCATAGCAGGTGGAGTTGGTTTCCTCTGAACAAACTGAGGGGAATAGCTTGCCCGTGGCCGGTTAAAAAATCGATCGTTTAAGCCCGACAAAAATAATCTGCCATGCTGCTTAACAACGGAAAAACGGATT
>NW_008781911.1:0-258 GCF_000715545.1 Opisthorchis viverrini
GCTCGCAAATTAATCACCCTTATTTTCTATCAATCAACTTAAAAAATACAACGTTCTCCATTGTCTTTTTTGTTTCCTGGTGATTAGTTTTGCGTCATGCTCACCAGTTAAATATCACTATGGCTTAATTCGCTGGTTTTGCTGTCATCCGACTACCACCATAGAATGGATCAAAAAGACCCAAATACATGACGTTACTGTTAATTTCATTTCACGTTTTGTATACAATATATACATATATATTATATACATACATAC
>NW_008781912.1:0-258 GCF_000715545.1 Opisthorchis viverrini
TTTTCTTTGTGTTTTCATACAGGGACAAGCCATTGATTTATTTTTACCACTGATCGGAGCCCAGCTAGTCAAACGTCACCAAAGGGAAAGCCAGACTAAAAACGTTGATCTGACGGAAGAACGTCAAGGGAAGTTAGCTCTCTGAGCGGAATTTTCGTTCAAGCGTTTAAACTGAGAACTTCTGTAGGAAGCAAAGCTCCTTGAGGTGACTAGCGGGTGCCAGTTTTAAAAAACACTGTCTGACAATGCCCTAGAGCA
>NW_008781913.1:0-258 GCF_000715545.1 Opisthorchis viverrini
TCAAACACTGAAAAATTTCCTGTTCTTTGCATGCAGTGGCCACGTCTATGATCCATAAAGCAGTATAGGTTACACTACCGCAGTGTAAACCCTAACCTTGACATATAAACTGGAGTCAATTCGGCGTCCGTGGTTTGAAAAAGCCGCCCTGTCCTACCCGATTTGAGTAACCTCATCTCCAGCCACTCCAACGGAACTTATACGGCTGTCCAGGCGAAGAAACTACTCTACCACGTCGATTGGATCATCTGCAAAGAC
>NW_008781914.1:0-258 GCF_000715545.1 Opisthorchis viverrini
AACGTGGCAACGCAATATACACAAAAGCTCACTTGTGAAATCACAGTGTTTATTCATATATCGGACTCCCCTTAAAGTTAGATTACCTTCAAACAGTTTGACGCCATCCTCTCTCCCGCCTCATACATTCGGCAGTGAGACTTTAGATAAAGTTCAGTGATGAGGTGAGCTACGGAACTTCGTGACTACGGACAAGATTTTGTTTGGTGACAGAAATTGATCCAACCAAAATTGACATTCATGCTTCTTGTAAAAAAA
>NW_008781915.1:0-258 GCF_000715545.1 Opisthorchis viverrini
GATTCGCAGTTTTCTTCATCAGCATCGACCTTTTATTATGTTCAAATTATATGGTTCAATATTAGAGTGTTTAGGACAGCGGACGTTGAAATTTTATGGAAGTCGGTCGCTATTTGAGTTAATTATGTACCGGTGGTCTACAGTCTCGCTCCCAGAGTTCTTGTCTTGTTTCTGACAGTCTATCAGAAGGGAAGGTTTGATTCATTCCAGACGAGTGGTTTTATGGTGCAAAGGTGTGAGAAAAACGCTTGTTCGTAA
>NW_008781916.1:0-258 GCF_000715545.1 Opisthorchis viverrini
ACATCTGGCGGATCCGTTCATTCAACACACGCCTTAAGGCATTAATGCGGATGTACAGGGGAAACAAAAACGTAACTTTATCTCTGAGACGATCACCTGTGAGGGGCTTTTATTCCGAGTGTTTTTTCAGGTGCTACCGCATCCTTTCTGATCTGAAACGGAATTTCTCATGTTCTATAAGACACACCTAACCATTCATTGAGTACCACTAATCGATCCGAAAACCTCGGCTTTCGTTGCCAGTCGATTAGGTCTTTG
>NW_008781917.1:0-258 GCF_000715545.1 Opisthorchis viverrini
GAAACCAGACAATTGAGTACCAGTCAAGTGAATAGAACTTGCGCATTTGGACAAAAATCAGCTAAAAAATAATTCGAATTGGGTCAACCAGTACCCGCGAAAATTTTCGTTTGATGTTCGAATTATTGGCCTTCGAATTTCTCCAAAATTGCTGTTAACCCATTCGTTGGAAAATAGTCATTGAATTTATTCAAAATGAAGGTGAGCTTTTTTGATTTTCCTTCCTCCTATATGGCTGAATCTGTTGGACAAGGAAGA
>NW_008781918.1:0-258 GCF_000715545.1 Opisthorchis viverrini
TCCGAGTTCCCTGAAACCGTGGATCCTGCTCTGTCCTGTCAGACATCACACCCGTAAACTATTTTGGGCGCGTTGGCACCAGGTATTATTACCTTTCTCAAAAGTTTGATACGACAGTGGTAACAGTTGACCCAAAGGTAGGAAGACAAATCATGTGAAACATACCTGTATGTTACGTAAAACTATACTTTTGACTAGCTAGGTGCAACACCAGGTATGACCTCACGCCGTATGAACGATAGATGCGAGCGTAAAATC
>NW_008781919.1:0-258 GCF_000715545.1 Opisthorchis viverrini
ATATCCCAAATCTCCTCACACTACCCATATGTCCGTAAAGGGAGGATAATCGGCCATTGAATTTGATGAATATGTAGATGAGATAGATAATTTTTTTGTGTCAGGAGGGAGAATAGTTGATGCCAGGTTTGAGGGACTACTGGTAGTAGATTTGCGAAGATGCATATTTCGACCCCATATATTTAGCCATCTTCGAATTCAGGACAGTAGTGATTTCGGCCCAACCAGGAAGGAGGCAATCGCAGTGAATGTGGTTTC
>NW_008781920.1:0-258 GCF_000715545.1 Opisthorchis viverrini
TAGCATTTGAACAGTCCTTACCATGTTCTGTCGCGGTTATGCACGTCAAACCACACCGAAGCATTCTGTGAGTGTTTTCGATGCTAACTTGTTGAGAATTCCTACCAAGTTCATCAGTAACCGGACACCGTTGGAACAGATATAAGGACATCGCTTGAGGCGTTGAATGAAACTGCCACACCCGCTCAAGGGTGAATACGACTGAATGGGCAAGTCTCAGAGATGATGTGCGATCAGCCAACGATGGTGGATTGTTGG
>NW_008781921.1:0-258 GCF_000715545.1 Opisthorchis viverrini
AAAAAATTCATTCGATCAAAGTGAACCCTTCCTCAACATGCATTGTGAGCAACAGTTAGCCTGTTGCTGGTCATTTAAGAATTAACACCAAATACGAACTATATTCGTCTTGGCTAAATCAGTTGCTGAATGTGTTGATCACAATTTATTGCAGTCGACTTTTCGCCCAACGCGCTACTTCAATTACCAGCCATGAACGGTAGGGATAGACATCACATCGGATGTTGCATATGAACCTCGAAAATCTCCTTCACATGC
>NW_008781922.1:0-258 GCF_000715545.1 Opisthorchis viverrini
CCATTTAGATAGCCTGGGAACCGGAATACGGTCTACCCCATTTGGAAGGCATATATCTAAACGTATTTATACAAATACAGAGATGGTCGTCTGAATCTCGTTCTTGAGCTCCTCAAAGCTCCAGCACCCATACATTCTGTAATTGTATTCACCGCCTCTACAGAAAAGCACTAGAATTTGTGAGGAACAACTGAATATGGAATTTGATATTCTAGTGAAAATATGGAGTTTGCAGGCAAAGGTAAAATACAAGATATA
>NW_008781923.1:0-258 GCF_000715545.1 Opisthorchis viverrini
TTTCGACAAGGACCTTGGTCGTTCTTGTCCCTACGTGTGGGCAGCCTAACAGTATCATGAACAGCTTACAGCCATGCAGTTTAAAACAGCGACTTCACAGCTACTCTCCTTTCACATAGGCTGAGAAGCTGAGAGGCATTACATGTTTAATTCACATTTATTGGAAATCAGCAACAGCGCGCGGAGTTTCGAACCCGTGACCTGCCGGCTGGTAGTTGAACGCCAGTCTGTTCGAATACGAGCCACTGATCAGCAGTG
>NW_008781924.1:0-258 GCF_000715545.1 Opisthorchis viverrini
TTGTCAACGTAATACAGTTTATATCAGAAAAGAGCCTCGGTAACTTAAACACCGCTCAGCCGATTCTAGCAATAGCTTCTATCTGGCGCATCTGGCTGAATACTTGTATGAACAAAAGGTCTATCCTCCTATATTAATGAGGCAATTCAAAACAATAGACGGCCATTTACTGAGCTGTTACATAAATCAGACAGGTCGCAAAGACTAATTAGTCACAGCTGATAAAAGGCAACCCTGTCCCTGATTGGGTCAGCGATG
>NW_008781925.1:0-258 GCF_000715545.1 Opisthorchis viverrini
GGAGGCTAGTCGTTGGGCTAGTAGGAACGCGCGGTAGATTCTGGCTTACAAAAAGGATCCTAACATAGGGTCGCCGATGTGCGAAACAGGAGGTTAATGTTGGCATTGACAGTGGACAAGTAAAAAGAGGTCAGGCGACAGCTTCCCATGTAACGGATAAGAACCACAACCGAGCTGAGGTCAACAACGTCAACTCAACAGGCAGGTAAGAGTACGGATCACCGGTCAGCTCCAGAAAACGAATGACGCGTGAAAAAA
>NW_008781926.1:0-258 GCF_000715545.1 Opisthorchis viverrini
GACTTTCTGGAAAGAAGTTCGTGCAGGGATGTTGGACAGTTCACAGCACATACCATTTATAGTGGGATTACGAAATCTGTCTTTGGTAGTTATCACACACTAAGATTATGGATCACGCTGTTTTAGTAATCGAAGTTGGGCCTTCAAATCCTATATGAAGAATTCGGGCCCTGAGTTGGGGATAGCTCGGAGGTTCGGGTTCCAACTTGTTGATAGGAAAGTCAGTGGCTCCGGTCCATTCTCGCTCCTTTGTTTGTA
>NW_008781927.1:0-258 GCF_000715545.1 Opisthorchis viverrini
TCTAGCACACCTGTGCGCCATGTTTGCTAAACGGAAGCACATAACTAGAGTTGCTGGGATTGCCTGAGAGTGCATAAGACGTACATAATTGGTTGTCGTGGAGAACTCCTTATGGGAGACTTAGTACTCATCACACGATTCAAAGTCTCGTGCCTTCTGTTTCTCGTAGGGTCTTATTCAGGCGCCACAATGCATGCAGTAGTGTAAGTTTTGGCTACTCGTGTAACGCGGATACTACTGATGGGGGCGTGCGAGTAG
>NW_008781928.1:0-258 GCF_000715545.1 Opisthorchis viverrini
TGTCATCAGTCATGCAGACAGCATTGGTGCGTGATTGGCTGGAGGCTTCAGCTAGAAAAGTTTGCATTTTGGTCCTGATAGTTATTTAACAAGTAAGATGTGATTTCCTAAGTGAGGACGACATTTACTTAAATTCGTTGGCACATCCATTGTTTGTTCTAACTCGTGCCGCACACTTTTTGGACTCAACTTGTTTTTCTGATTTTTGGCTACTTCCTCGCACACTTTATAATTTGGTTTACCGGTCGAGTGATTTCT
>NW_008781929.1:0-258 GCF_000715545.1 Opisthorchis viverrini
CCCGTCTCGGTATTCCCTTCAAGGGCGAAGGCGTTGATCAGCGCAGCTGAGTTTGCTGGGCTTTCATACTTTGTTGCCAAGTCATTGCTTGACCCACCTCGCTCATCTCCGCAAAAAGTGTTCTTTGAGGAAGTCAGTCGACTGGCATGCGGGGCACGTGATCAAGCTCGTGCAACACCTCGAGTGTGATTAGTTCATTTGTCGTGGGAGAGTTACGTCTTTCAAAAATCATTCGACGTACTTCAGAATTACTGATTC
>NW_008781930.1:0-258 GCF_000715545.1 Opisthorchis viverrini
GAACCGCACAGAGGCAACTATCAACGGGTTTGCAGTCAATCAAGTGTCCCTCCACCCGATAACTTAGAACAATACCAACTTCAGGCACACCTTGTTGCATCAGCCTATGGATCGTCAGAGATGCGCAGGGGGAAACGAGTGAAGAGTGATGGGGTGGCTATCTTAACCACTATTCTTACGTCTTCCATTCTTGTTTCTGATACACCGCACACATCAACGCCAAGCGAGTCCCCTTTGAGAGCATGAGCAGCTTCTTTT
>NW_008781931.1:0-258 GCF_000715545.1 Opisthorchis viverrini
CCTAGTTAAGCGACTCCTCACAAGTCGTCCTTATACCTGGGTACGAATATCTGGTTAGCTTTGTCAAGCACTTTCGGCCGTTTACTAGCTCGAACGTGCCCTCTGGAATCTCAAGGCATCACAAAGCCAATCCAATACGGCAAATCCACTGATTGTCTATGGATTCGTCATGAGAGAGTAGTGAACCAAAACTTATTCTAATTCAGTAGTGGTTGAGTGAAAGAAGTGGCACACTGAGACTGAATACGGTTATCCCAT
>NW_008781932.1:0-258 GCF_000715545.1 Opisthorchis viverrini
ACTGCACAGTGCATGTTCAACAGACTGTTTGACCCAACCATGTAGGCACTCTCGCTTGGCTGATACTGTGATGCATGTGGTGTAATTTGCAAACGAGTGCAGTTAGCCATTCGCGTGCGATGTGGTGTTCAAAGACACCGCAATGGACTGGGGGATTCGATGAGCCCCAGAAAGAACGAAATCTATAGTGAACTGACAAAGAGTTTTCAGCACAACCTTGATTGAAGTTTTGTGTAGAGATGCGTATTCGTGGTTCTG
>NW_008781933.1:0-258 GCF_000715545.1 Opisthorchis viverrini
GATCCAAAATAAGGACGAGCAAGCTTCAGAATCTTCAGCAAGCAAACATCCAGTTGTGATATTCCGAGTAAATCATTGTTGAATGCCTTCTGATTGATTGCGCGCAAATTTATCTAGTACTTTACATAACGTACGATATTAAATTCACCGTCGGCGATAAACAAATAGTTGCAATTGTTGGAAACAAATAATTGTCCAAGAAGTTAAATAGAAAACATCTGCTTGAATTTCTGTATTGTTAACAAATGATACAAAAAA
>NW_008781934.1:0-258 GCF_000715545.1 Opisthorchis viverrini
CACGCGTGCCTATCCCTAGAGATATTACGGGACGCGACTGATATCCTATGTCAATTTTTCATATACTGCCAGTTTTCCTGCCGAACGTCTTGACTGTCGTCCGCCAAGATGCCATGGAATAGGTATGATATACTGGAGATAAACCCTATCTTTGAATGCAGTTCTGTTCTCTTCCAGCTAACTTAATACGATTGTCCGATAGTGAATCAGTGACGCTTAACGAATGTATGGAGTCTGGCTTGTGTTGACCCATACAAG
>NW_008781935.1:0-258 GCF_000715545.1 Opisthorchis viverrini
TATAAAGATTCACGTGAGTATTTTGTGTGTCCGTATTCCCATCCCCCGGTATTAAGAATGCATTTGGTGAAGGCAGATCAAATGTTTACGCTCGTCCACTGGGAATGACGGCAACAGCGTACTGCAACATTCGAAGCCCGAATTTTTGTGTGCGTTCACTTTCTCTTGCTCGTGTTGTAAAATAACATGACTTTGGCTATATGGTCTTCGAAGGAATTCAGCGCTTCACTGCGGTACGCTCCACCTGGATTTGCATTG
>NW_008781936.1:0-258 GCF_000715545.1 Opisthorchis viverrini
TGAATTTCTTTTAATTTATCATTGTCGATCATATTGGCGCATAGGTTACGCAATAAGGTATCAGCCAACAGATTGTCTTTTCCAAGCCTGTAGCTGACGTCGTAGCTAAAAGCGAGGAGTTCCATCTCCCATCCCTGGATTCTATCGATTTTATCTTACTTTTCCGCGACGCTATACATAAGGGAAGCCGACCGCTGGTCAGTGATAATTTTGAAGTGCTTTCCGAAGAGATGGTTTCGGATGGCGTCAGCGTGTCAG
>NW_008781937.1:0-258 GCF_000715545.1 Opisthorchis viverrini
CTCGTGAGAATCAAGCGGGATTTCGATCGCGTAGTGGCTGCGTTGATCGCATCCTTACGCACCATCAGGTGTTGGAGCAACGCCGCATGTGCGGACGACCCAGAATCCTGTTGATCACTCAGTCTTGTTAACTACGCTTACTCAACAGGGTACGCCTCGATCCCTATGTCCGCGTACTGCTGGACGGGTGAGAGTTCATGGTGGACTCTCCAAAAGTTTCCCCGCAAAAAGCGGTGTCCGACAAGGATATCCACTCTC
>NW_008781938.1:0-258 GCF_000715545.1 Opisthorchis viverrini
AGAAGAACCACATACAATATAATAATTAACCTCGTGTAGATGACACTGTGATCAAGTCTTTGTAGTTTGAAAACGGTGGTTAACAACACAACTGAGAGGGCAAAACCAGGAGAGCACTTTCGACGTGTGACATGTAACTGTAGATTTTGAAGAGCAGAACACTAGATAAACGAGACCGGACGGGCACAATCATTTCACACTATTTCAGGCTAGGCTTAAATTCATTTCCCAGACGTGAAATATCGCTAATACGCAGTA
>NW_008781939.1:0-258 GCF_000715545.1 Opisthorchis viverrini
TGTGGACAGGCACTTCAACACTGTCTCTGGTGCCTCCAAGGTATGGTTAGCAAACCTAAGTTTGGTGCATCGGGTTTGAGTACAAGTCTCCAAGGAGGCCTCTTTTGCATAACCGTCCACTTCCTGTCTTGGTGGTTTCTGGTGATTCTTTTCGTTTGCAGGGCTTTTTTCGCCGGTGAGAGCCCGATTCGGTCGAGCCTTTTAGCTTTGGGGACAGAGCCTTTTTTATAGTGGGCGAAAATTTCAGCCACCGCTGCT
>NW_008781940.1:0-258 GCF_000715545.1 Opisthorchis viverrini
TCAGAATCAATCAGATGCCTCAAAAGCAGATTTCTCCATATCGTAGGTAAGTGTTCAAAATGTGATTTAAAATGTACGCATATTTAACCACGTTTCTTTCCACTTACAGAAATGGGCGTATCAAATCACCAAACAGTCCAGCTTCATTAGTGCGCAAATATTCCATGTTTGCTTGAACAGCTTTTTTACTAGAGGCGCCATTTTTCCATTGAGTTGATACAAGGGTTTATAAACACCATATTTTATTATATTTCTACC
>NW_008781941.1:0-258 GCF_000715545.1 Opisthorchis viverrini
TAATTTCAGCTTGTGTATTGTTAAATTACTGTAGCTACCAGATATTTTTTCCGGCTGGGAGGAGAGCGGGCTACCAATCGGATAAGCAATCGACAAACAGATGCCGGTCGATGTGGGTCGTGAAGGAGGTAAGCAGAGTAGAAGCTGCCATTGTGAAATGCGAATTGAATGGTGATATTCGGATCGAGTGTACTATAGCTAAACGGTGACAGGCGTTTGTGCGACCAACCGCATGAAATAGTCGCGTGCCGCTTTTTT
>NW_008781942.1:0-258 GCF_000715545.1 Opisthorchis viverrini
GGGTTGTATGTGCCCTGAATACCACAGGACGAAATCACTCACCAGTGTTTTAAGGGGTCCGACAAACGAACAAAACATGGGCGCGATTAGCTGAGGAATGGATGTATCGCTCAAGAAATCGAACCCACTCGCTGTGCTTCCAATCACATTCTTACAGTTATCACATTCTAAAAGATTAAAAAACAAGTTGAGCCTTAATCAACAATAATACGCATCGGAGTGTATACGATATAAGGTCAAATTTTTCTTCCATCCTCG
>NW_008781943.1:0-258 GCF_000715545.1 Opisthorchis viverrini
CAGAATGAAACGTAATGAGCAGTCTAGCTAATTGGCGTCGTCCCTAGCCCAGAGGGAGGATATCTAGCAATCAGTGATAGAAACTGCGCCAAAATTTGTTATCTGTCAAGTAGCTGCGAATTTTTTGTCCGTAACTCATGTATTAAGTACAGGCCCCACAAGCCAGTGAAATCAGATCAGAAACCAACACCTCCAAACTAACCACAGCCCAAAATGAAGGCCGTTTTGTCAAATGATATGAAACTTTACACTACTGAG
>NW_008781944.1:0-258 GCF_000715545.1 Opisthorchis viverrini
CTGAATGCTAGACTATAACCATAGAGCTACAAACACTACTCATATCACACTGCGCATAACCGGGAATAAATGCAACTGCTTAGTTCTCGATGTTGCATTTGGCTTATTGAGGTTCGCACGAGAAAAGTGAACAGACCATCCACATGGCCTGGCCAGTACACCAAATTTTAAGCCTATAAAAAAGAGTCAGGTGCGAAAGCAAACTTATCAGGTGTCTGGCCTGGTGGTAGAAGATAAATGACGAAAGACTCAACAAGG
>NW_008781945.1:0-258 GCF_000715545.1 Opisthorchis viverrini
TTCTCCTCTATAGTTAACCGACTGCTCAACATACCTGAATTCGATCTTCTGGCAGATCCGCCGTAACTGATAAGAGCTCACGTTGATAGACGTCCGGATAGTGGGCCTCATGAAAAGCTTTTTCCAGCTTCTCCAACTGTGCATTGGTGAAAATGGTTCTGTGAAACGGAAAACGTATGTCTTGATATTCAGTTCAACGTGTCGAATTTACGTGGCAAAAATGGGATCATCTCTATTGGCTGTGGTTTCCAGTCGGCC
>NW_008781946.1:0-258 GCF_000715545.1 Opisthorchis viverrini
CATGTAAACAGGTGAACAGATAAAATTTCCTCATGGTTTGCATAAAAAATCAAACGGAATCGTGGAGTCACGAGAGGCATTTCTTTCCTTAAAAATCTGACAATCGCTTTCGTTCCCAATTTGAGTTTTCTTCCTTCTTTTCAGCGATTCTGTAAAGAATCCAACCAGTCATTTGTTTAAGGTGCGTTATTCGGGCAAACAAAAATACAAAGCAGAATAAAGAAGCGCGAGAAACATATGAATTAATAGAACACTGTA
>NW_008781947.1:0-258 GCF_000715545.1 Opisthorchis viverrini
ACAGCGCGTCGTCCTCAACGGGCGTATGGCGAAATCCGTGTCTGGAGGCGTCAACAGGCCGACACTGGGAGCTGATTGGCTGTTGATTCCGCCAGTCACGGATTCACAGATTCACAGGATCCAGCTTTTCGCCCAAGGTTCCCGCGTCGGTTTTGTTCTTGTTGACAGCGGCTGTCGTCCACCTGAACGGCATAAGTGATAAAAGGGTGTGGCAGTGCTCCTTAAATTCTCAGCAAGACGCGTTTCGTAGACCACGGA
>NW_008781948.1:0-258 GCF_000715545.1 Opisthorchis viverrini
TTGCCGTCTCACATTATCACTCCGGAGCATGTCCAGTCATTTCTGGACGTCCAAGATATTTCCATACACGTGGAATGCCGTCTCACAGCACCGCCGTTAATGGCGTACTGTATGTCGACCAACCGAGAGCGGATCCACCATGACGACTGGGCCGCGTAGCATGTCTCATAATCCCGTTTAATGTTAAGAATAAGTTAGTGTGCATCTACTGACAGCAGCTGCCCAAACTACTCGATGAGTTGATGCGTGTTCCGTTGT
>NW_008781949.1:0-258 GCF_000715545.1 Opisthorchis viverrini
TTTTTTGGACGACCTGACCAATGTAGTCTCGTCCTTTGGTAGGCATTTTGCGCCCACAGTGTGTATGCTCATGTCCCTGGATATGCACTCACTAAACACGCCACTTACAATCTAGGTGTTGTGATTTGCTGAACGATCGTATCGGTCCCTTGGCTTTCTGCTCCGATGTTCTCCAGGTCTGGTCGGCGGCCATGTTAGTCAATGATGAAACCAAGCTGCTTTATTGACTACATGAAGAAGGTGCATTTCTCTCGGCGC
>NW_008781950.1:0-258 GCF_000715545.1 Opisthorchis viverrini
CACGACCGGTTTCCTATTCATACGCGTCAATCAAGATGCATTCAGCATTCACTGATGTGGTTTGCTTGGCGCGTAAGCCTAACGTATTATGGGTTCTGAGTTCCGGCAAAGAGAATACACTTTAACAAGCCTCAATAAGACTGAAAGCTGAGTCTTCCGTATTTCGGTGTCTACTTACCAGAGTTATCGAGTGGGACAGGGGGGGACATTCCACTAATAATGATTAAGATAAACAATGATTTTTTCTACTTTGTAGAA
>NW_008781951.1:0-258 GCF_000715545.1 Opisthorchis viverrini
ATTGGGTAGCCAGACCACTACATGGGATTCACCTGCGAACGTGAAAACCTAAAAACGAGAACAATTGGAATTTTGAACAGAAAAGGAAAATAATGACGATATGGTAACAACGATATTTGGTGAAACATTTGATTGATATCGTGGAGGCTTTACCACCTGTGTCAGAGCGACTTCGTCAGGTTAAAGTATGCTGAGATTTGTTTTATGCTTCAACGGAAGTCGATTCTTTCACAAGTCAAACTGAAGCAAATGATTGGC
>NW_008781952.1:0-258 GCF_000715545.1 Opisthorchis viverrini
TCAGGGCGCTTTAACCGATTACTCCTGTTGAATGAGACTAGCGAATTTTGTTGCGATTTGTGCGGCTGCAAGTGCCACGACCGTTTGTTTGTCGGTTGAGGTCATGTGGACTTTTGATTGGCTTCGGCCATGTGCCTCACAAATAAGCTGTTTCTGTTTATCACTCGTCTCCAATGATAGCCACACTGCCATGTGTCACGGCGCATTAGCCACAACCGTATTCCCGACGCTCACGATCCCACGAACCCCACTCTACGC
>NW_008781953.1:0-258 GCF_000715545.1 Opisthorchis viverrini
CACTCGAAGTCAACAGTTTAATATCCCCCTAAATCTGAATCACCAATCAGGAGGTTTGGGTCAATAAATTATGTTCAACAAATGTCTCTACTCTGCTGATATTAGTTTAAATTGCCCACGAATTAGGGGGATATCTGGAGTGTCGGATGTTCCAAGATATACACGAACTAAGTGGGAGGTTGCATCTGTGCTGTCTACGAGCGTATGATCAAAATGATCAACATGGAATTAGCTGCGGGGTAACTGACGTCACTTTAC
>NW_008781954.1:0-258 GCF_000715545.1 Opisthorchis viverrini
GAAAATATTGTTCGACAAGGATGTTTCTACATCGCGATCGTTTGAACAGTCCTGGTTTTGTCCAGGTATACCTGACTCACCTCACTACCACTGAGCGCCGGAAGGCCAGGATTCGAGGTTTGCTTTTTTATCAGCGTCCGGCAGTAAGTAGTACACAACCTTGGTGGCACCGTATGTGAGCTTTGGACGTTTACACAACCAACTCAGCTACCGGTTAACCTTTCTAACCGTTGAACAGATTGATCACATCCGCCAAAG
>NW_008781955.1:0-258 GCF_000715545.1 Opisthorchis viverrini
AAATTAGTTGCATTTTTCTTCCGCCTGATTTAAGCACTGGACTGACGACAAATCATCCAAACCTTTTCCCACTCATCTGAGAGAGAAAATGCACTCTGACAGAGGGCATCTTCGACTCGAAAAACGCGCACAGCTCATCTCATACTTTATCTATTATTTAACCTGCGACACTTCTTTATCTGTCACTGGCATCGGAATTTCAGTTGAGGCGACTATATGTTGAAGCCTTTTCCGCCCTGAACCTAGAAGTGTTTGAGT
>NW_008781956.1:0-258 GCF_000715545.1 Opisthorchis viverrini
CCTTGTGCTTCCTTCGGATGGAATGGCAAGTAGGAACCGAAATGATGTTACAGCTGAACGATATTTTATTATTATTCATTCAGATATAACATGCCTTCAGTACCACGCTGCCGTGCACCTCGAAGGCGTTTCAGGGACGCTACGTTGCACAATCCTAGATGGTAGTGGGATTCGAACCAAGGACCATCCGCGTCCTAACCACAGCGTGACCTCCAGCTCGAAAGTACACTACGTAGGAACTCTCCGAAACGACGAAAA
>NW_008781957.1:0-258 GCF_000715545.1 Opisthorchis viverrini
TTTCCGTTTATGATGGTCCACTTTCCACTAGTAATCCTCAAAATGGCACGCATCAGTTCTGATGTGTAGTTGATGGGGTCCTGACCTAAGTCCGGTGGTTTGAAGATGACATTTTGGCGATCCCATTGAAGAAAATACGTGTATTTCTCGAATCGCGCACAAGTTGGATGCAGATGGAACACAAGGTTTTGACTGAGAGGGAATTCGGGAACCTGAACACAAGATAAACCTAACGAAAAACGCAACCGATCGTCAGCA
>NW_008781958.1:0-258 GCF_000715545.1 Opisthorchis viverrini
CTACCAACCCGGTGTGGCCTGTTTTAAGTTCTTTTGTTGTGTATGAAGAACACCTAAAATACATTGCTTTCAGGAATATCGTCGACATACCAAAATTTAGGAGCATTCAAATAAGAGATTTATGGAAGCTGTCCATCTACCTTGGCTCAACTTCTGCCCATTACGACTTAGGATCTGTTGCTTGTTGTATATTTCAATACAAAGTGTCAATAATATACTGAGTACTTCGGGACATTTGATGCTTCTAAATCAAAGAGT
>NW_008781959.1:0-258 GCF_000715545.1 Opisthorchis viverrini
GATAACAAGAAGTCAAGTTTTTTTTGGAATTCGCAGCTCCAGGTGAAGTGGCAGACATCGAACGTGATATGGCCACAATTTCGTTTCCGAGGACAAGTAAAATAGAATCAGCACATTGTGCAATTCACGTGGACTTACCGAAGGAATATTCGTAGTCAAACATTTATCAAGTTTTCCTCTATTGCAAAAAAATGTTCACGAGGACTCTCCCACGGCAGCTCGCCATCGGTTTTGCACATATTGTGGACCTTGCCTTCA
>NW_008781960.1:0-258 GCF_000715545.1 Opisthorchis viverrini
GGATTTTTGAATATTGATAGAGTTGTAGTTGCCAAGTGAATACATAAGAGCGTCACACTCTCTGCAGGGTTTAACGCATCCTTGATAGAAATCATTCGTGGTATCAATCTCAACAATATCCAGGAAAATCGGAACCCGCAGCCTAAGGCTTCATCGAAACGTCAGTTGTGATTAAACAGAAGTTTAATTGACTGACCTCACCAACATAACCCGCTGAAGCGGATTAGGTCTTGTGGTGAAGTATTATCTGGCTGCTCA
>NW_008781961.1:0-258 GCF_000715545.1 Opisthorchis viverrini
GAATGATAAGTTATTTGGACCGGGCTTGTCCGCATCAAACAGAGGTTGGGCACGCGGCTCCATCCCGTGTCGGTTCTGGCAAGCAGACAACAGCTTGAAATACTTATCCCACCCTATCTCACCATGTAAAGTTTTCACCTCCTTAGTTTCGATCAGTAAGCTCCTGTAGAGCTTCAGCCATAGTAGCTAACACTGAAAAATATAATTCTGTTTTCCAGGCCCGCATTTCTTCAAATAGCCAACTAACTTCGTATCACG
>NW_008781962.1:0-258 GCF_000715545.1 Opisthorchis viverrini
TCCCCGTTGGAATTCTCGCAGCTTGGACTGGAATTCCGCGAAGGAACGATACTCATGACCGGAAAAGTACTCCATCATCTGTCTGGTTACGTTGCGTTCGTCCGACGAATAAATTCTGTGAACCTACAAGACATTATATCACAAAACCACCTTACTTGACACTATTTCACTGGATGAGGTACTTGGCTTTGGCATAATTGCCCGTACCGTCGTGGACACCGTACTGTTCGCGTTCTGCATGTCGTGGGCACCCGGACC
>NW_008781963.1:0-258 GCF_000715545.1 Opisthorchis viverrini
ATGGTTCCTGAAGGTGAATTGTTGCAACCACTGCAGAAAGTTACCGGAATAATTCTGGTGCTTCAATTTTTTCCGAAATCGAATAAGACGCCTGGTCACGATCATTTGGAGATGCGACCGTGGCAACACTGTCGAACCTCACAAAACGTGCAGAAAATTATTGACAGCGGATTTCAAACTGGATGCGGCATGATTTTTAACAAACTCCAGGTCCATTCGTTCCCGGTCAAGAAGAGCTACACCGATGCAAAACAGAAG
>NW_008781964.1:0-258 GCF_000715545.1 Opisthorchis viverrini
TGGAGGATCTGAAGTCTTCGCTGCTTTTGGGAGCTTACATTCTTCAGATATGTCTGGGTATCTACACACAATTATATTTCACTGACTGGAGTTTCTCAGTCATCCGAAACTTTTTCACTGGGTCACATTTTCTGCTGTTATGACTGAAATGCGTACGTACAACTGTCAGGTTTATGGTTAACCAATCCAGAAAGATCAAATGTTTAGGAGTACGGCACGGATATTGAGACAAAACGTAGTATCTTTTGTTGAGTTGAT
>NW_008781965.1:0-258 GCF_000715545.1 Opisthorchis viverrini
TAGACGCGTACGTACCCACAATAGAATGCACAGTGGGCCTTTATAAGAGACAAGAATTTCGAAAGGACATCCTTCACCGCCAGACGCTGCCACGGTTACTGACGTCTAACGGTGCCAAAAGCAGATTGAGATCGAGAAAGACGATTATTTTTGGTCGCCGGAAGTAGTGACGCAATTCTTGTCACAAAGCAAAGACATGATCAAAGAAACCCGAGCTAGCCCGAAAACCAGCTTGATTCTCGTAAATCTGGCTTCTCA
>NW_008781966.1:0-258 GCF_000715545.1 Opisthorchis viverrini
ACACGCTTCGCAACATCTCAACGCACCAAGTCCGCTGTATATAAATCGCCATTTCATCAGGATAATCACAAGGTAAATTAGCCGAGATTCGACATACCTCTTCCTCAGTGTGTCCCGTCAGTTTGCACAGGAATTTCACCGTTTTTTCCAGCAATGACCTCGCGTGGCCCTTTTGCCAACAATCTTGAACATGGCCAACTACAGTTTTGCATAAATCGCATACATCTGCGACGTGAAACGCAACAAAACATATCAGCA
>NW_008781967.1:0-258 GCF_000715545.1 Opisthorchis viverrini
TAGCTTAACTCTTCCCGAAAGGTCGAAGGTCAAGCTGTGACCCTTCGTCGTGTGTTGTCATTACCGTGCTGCAAACTGGTTACCGAACAGATCCGGCATCTGCGTTCGGAATGTATCTACCTGAGACGAACTCAAAACTGCTTCCCCCTTCCGGTGTTGTGTGCACAAAAGTTGAGGGAATGCATTTGGTTATCGCGGTTCTGATCAGGCGATACAGACTTTCACGTTTCCCCCTTGATCGTTCATCTTTATTACTGA
>NW_008781968.1:0-258 GCF_000715545.1 Opisthorchis viverrini
TGCTATGCATAAAAATTCCATATGAACTGTGACGCGCGCTAAATCAAATATCTACTCACTTGCAAGTAATTTTGATGTTGAATCCGGATCTCTAGAATGTAAAATGCGGTTGCTGAATTGGAGCATCTGATTTTTTACTGAAATATACAAATCGTTTTGTGGAAATCAGCATCTTCTGGTTGAAAACAAATTATCCATTTTCAGATAGAGCAACCATTCACGAACTGCAAGTCATTTGGTCGTTGGCTTGTTCGTTGA
>NW_008781969.1:0-258 GCF_000715545.1 Opisthorchis viverrini
CGAGGTTGTCGTAAAATGCTGGATAAAAAACTGATCCTGTGCATTTCTTGTTCCTTGACTACACTCATTCATGCGATAGTGTCAACAGAAGACGAGTACTGCAGACTTTATCGGTGCAGAACGTGGACATATGCCGTTCAGTTTAACTAAAAAATTACTTTACTCAAACATGACTAGTTGATTCTGTTTCAAAAGTCTACAGACAGCACCATCTCCGCGGAAATGGCCCAATCGCGCAATCATTGGTGCTCTTGCATC
>NW_008781970.1:0-258 GCF_000715545.1 Opisthorchis viverrini
CAGGTTGGTATTCATTTCAGGTTGCCTTTAAGGAGAAAACAAAATAACTCTCGTACAAACTGAAACATGACGCATCCTCTTGCGCAGCACATTCTGTTGGAGAATATTAGAAACGAGCGGTCCAAATGGGATGAAGCTGAGCTTTTTTCAGATTCGAAGAATACTTCACTCCCTCTTTAACAACTGCCTTTTAGTAGGCTTATCTTGGTTAGAAATGTGAGATGTTCACTAACCTTTCGTAACGAAACGTGATGTTTC
>NW_008781971.1:0-258 GCF_000715545.1 Opisthorchis viverrini
GTCCTCAGGCGGTTATTACGGGCTGCGTAGTGCTACTAAGGTGAGAGGGTTCGGCATAGGTGGAAGACAACTTCACTTACCAAAGCAGTGTAGCCGTATTTGTCGGTGTCATTAATTCGCTGGGGATGTCGCTTGATCAAAAATGCCACACGAGTATCATCGCCCATCAAGGCGGCTGACCACAAGCCTCTTTCGAAGTTAACCTCATCTAATGTTTGATGAAGTGAGGGGCAAGTACTTCCATGGGAACAAGATAGG
>NW_008781972.1:0-258 GCF_000715545.1 Opisthorchis viverrini
ATGCGGGATCCCAGGCTATGGTGCCTTGAACAAGAATTGAGCGCGCTGAGTCAGTGTCTGTTTCCCCTATTTGACTGAGGATCAACCTTTGATCCGACGGGAGTATGAAGGCGGGCACGACACTGTCAGTGCGACCAGTCTTCCAACATCCGTTCTGCATGCTCTACTCCACTGTGGATCGGTCATTGCTCGCCAAAAGAAGTAGACATCAACATTTAATCGACTATATGATGTGGAGTTATGCCATGTAATTCCTCT
>NW_008781973.1:0-258 GCF_000715545.1 Opisthorchis viverrini
GCACCGAAGGGGTGTTACAGGTGAACGGTTATTACATTACAAACGACTGTAGTATAGAGCATTTAAAACCCTACTCACTTCATTATCCATGATAAGGCTACTTGGATTTGAGAGGGCGACTTCCCGGTTCGCCTTACAAGTGTACTCAGTAGTCGGTTCCACCTCGTGGCGTGACCACGATGTGCCGCCTACAAAATCCGACAGAGAAAAATAGACGAGTGCTCAAACTAGTCGGCCCGAACGACGAGAGAATTTCGG
>NW_008781974.1:0-258 GCF_000715545.1 Opisthorchis viverrini
TTTTCTCATTTTGGTAGTTGCTGCGTGTAACAACCTTTCTCCGACGGTTGTCCGCGCTTTATCTGGAACTCAGTTCAAAGCACCATTGGACACCTCAATGGTGGTCCTCGTGCTGGCGGGCATTCTGTCCGGCGGTGTGAGCTTAAAGAGTATTGCTTCCCACTTTTTCACTTTCACTTGTGTTAATCCGTGAATCCGCAGCTCAGTTTTGGACGTTAACATGCCTTAAGAACCTTTGGCGGTGGTTTTGACGCAAAC
>NW_008781975.1:0-258 GCF_000715545.1 Opisthorchis viverrini
TCTAAATGGTGCTCACAAAACCTAGATATTATCATACTCGTTGAAAAGAAGTCGAAACATATTCATATATTTTTAGCTTATTTTCCGGGCTCAGTAACAATTAGAGTACAGTGCGCATATTCTGCGCGTTTGCCAACAGCGTTTAGCCTTTATTACCGCCGCACACTTCAGGTTAGTGATTGACAAGGATTAGCAAAACATGTGTGACCCGGTTCCTGTAGTTCCGTACAAAATACACTGTCCAAAATGGATGGCATT
>NW_008781976.1:0-258 GCF_000715545.1 Opisthorchis viverrini
CGCCACAATTGTTCCGAGATGCCTACACCTCAAAACACTCCATCGGGCAATCTGGCCAGCAACTAAGAATAAGAACGCTGATAGTATGAATTGTCAGTCATAACTAGTAGCCGGGCGCAGTGGAGATTACACGGTCCCCATCCTGCAGGGCGAGTCTAACCGGCAGCATCTAGACATTTCTTTATCTGTCATACGCCTTTTCTGGGACGAAAGCTGACAGCTTCTCTGTTTCAGCAATTCTGAATCGGGTATGGAAAA
>NW_008781977.1:0-258 GCF_000715545.1 Opisthorchis viverrini
CGGAAATCAAACTGCTGCCCAGCCGGGGCGTTTTCTCAGAACTCAAGCCTATCCTCTGAAAACAAGGGCGGGATAACTGTGTTCTCACTGACGACGTAGCTGGGCCCGAAACATTCAATGCTGAGGGACACACGTGTTTCCATCAAGGCATAACCAGTTGGATCATATTGTTCGTTGGTATTCACTCCATAGGAACAATTGCTCACACAAATTCTGGAAGGTTTCTTCATATGAAACCTCATTGGAACGGTTTGCTCT
>NW_008781978.1:0-258 GCF_000715545.1 Opisthorchis viverrini
AACACTGGTGTTGCTGTCTCTGATGATGACGATAATGTATTTACACTTGTTAAAAGAGTGGGATTAGGGTGGTAGACCTTCAGTTGCGAACAGAAAAAGAGTCGCTCTGGGAAGTCAGCTGTTTGCACCGCAAATTCGAAAGATAGCAATGATAAAATTTCAAAACGACAAGTCGAAACACTCGAATATCATCATAATTTTACGAACAGATCAAATGTTAAATTCTTGTTTTTCTCCTTTTTTTCCCAGACCTTCCTG
>NW_008781979.1:0-258 GCF_000715545.1 Opisthorchis viverrini
TAGGGCGCGAATTTAATGACCGGAAGGTCTGTGTTTCTAACCGAATCCGGGCATCGCAACCGCTTCTCTCCAGACAGTATCGCAGCCTTCGTGCTTGGCACGGAAAAGGTTTTACAGCTGAACGACGACGACGAGTTCGCATCTCTCGAACCTGATAGAGCCGCGCTCCAAGTCGAATAGAACTACACGTTTGGGTAGCCGTCTCAACACAAACCTAATAGACATCCTCTTTGATGAAGCTAGAGCTGCATGTGTAAA
>NW_008781980.1:0-258 GCF_000715545.1 Opisthorchis viverrini
TTTTGGGTACCCTTTTCGAATAAAGTTACGAAATCTAGTAGACCTCAGTTTTCAAGAATATATCCCTGCATTCAACGAGATCAAAACCCTGAGTATCATCGCCTTCCGTGAATAACGGTGGAAGCTCACTTGGCTCCGCTGTCATTCGGCTGAGTCGAACTCAAAGAACATGGATCATGAGGAAGGCAGATGGCTAGTTTAATCGCCTTTGAATATATTGAGCCCAGGGATCAAGGCACTATTTCATGTTAAGTTTCT
>NW_008781981.1:0-258 GCF_000715545.1 Opisthorchis viverrini
GTGGGACGATTAATTGAACAGAGTTGCAAGCAGTGGAAGCAGAACCATCTGGGTTGCATGAACGGCCAACCGGCTTCCTGTTCCTGAAACGAAAACACACAACGTCACCCGCAATCTGTCACTGACAAGATTATTACATAACTGGCCTACTGCGAACACGACAGAACTGTTTGTAATGGTTTTTCATGGTGCTCAATATAGGCAATCATACACACTCCAATATAAGTTATTTGATTAAGCAAAGTTTCTTGATAATTG
>NW_008781982.1:0-258 GCF_000715545.1 Opisthorchis viverrini
ATTGCTTCGGGTTGAGAAACCTTGTAATGCATGGTGGACATTCACGATGTGCTGAAAGGGAGTACGGAGCGGAAAAGTTCGAAAATCACTACCATGCATTATTTTGAGTGGAACATATCACTCACTGAAGGCCACTATGATTGTAGCGCATGAATACTTTGGACTCAGTAGATTTCAGTGGGCGGTCCATGCAGTACAGTATAGTGATATCGCAGACTTCATTCCCAAGCTTTCTTGCCAGCTAATCACAGTTATTAA
>NW_008781983.1:0-258 GCF_000715545.1 Opisthorchis viverrini
GCGACGAGAAAATCCTCTCTAAATTCTCTGTGAGATAGTTTAATTAACACATAGTAATCTACTCACTGAGAATATGGTTGGCCAGGTCCAGGGAAATTACGCTGGCCTTTGATTTTCGGGAGTTATTTCTAGAAAGTCAAGTACGTGGAATGTTAAGAAAACCTGAGAATCGGAGTAGAACTGCGTGGTTCTGGATCACTCGCGGCGGGAATTGTTGTATACGTGGAATTGATGATGGATTCTAGATGGTGGTAATGA
>NW_008781984.1:0-258 GCF_000715545.1 Opisthorchis viverrini
TTGGAACCGAAAGGCTCAGCTAGCGACCTTCCAGCGAGGATCCCTGGTGGTCCTGATCCACTTCAGGGGTTCGTGATCGGTGTCGACATGAAATTTTTGTCCAAGCAGATGTGATCTCCGCATAGTTAGAACATAGACGATCACTGAACGTTCTTTCTTAATGCTCACGTACTCCTGTTCAGCGTTATTCAGGACGTGACTGGCATACTTCGTAACTCCATTCCTTCGCTTTAGGTTTGCGCCAATACCGCGACCACT
>NW_008781985.1:0-257 GCF_000715545.1 Opisthorchis viverrini
GGTCCTGTGTCATCTACTTCGCTTCTCGGACGTCGCTGCAAGGTTCTAAGTCACCAATAGTCGTCCGGGTCGGTAGTAGGTCGTTATGATAACGTTGCTTTTTGTGTAACTGCCCCAAACCACCATGAGCTTCCCGGTGGATAATGTTCGTGGACTCTGGACAAGAGTTGCGGCCAGGTGAATTTCGCTCAAGTTATTTGAAGGAAACACCAGTAAGCACGGTAAGGCGTTCCTTCCTGATTTTTCGCCGGTTTTTT
>NW_008781986.1:0-257 GCF_000715545.1 Opisthorchis viverrini
ACGTGGATGCCACCGACACAGGTCAGTCGCCATCTTTTAGGTTTTCGTGGTAAAGGAACCCCATCCTACGAGGTGGATCTCACCTTCAACCCCTAAACTCCCCGTTATATCCTCTCTTTTAAGTCATGCACTGCTCTCGTAACAGTTTGCGTCATTCTGAATGGGGCATCGAGAACAACACTCGTCTCAGTGAACGATTTTTAGTAACCCAAAGTTGATAATGCTGGATGTTTCCTGTGACTGAAATAAGTGCTACA
>NW_008781987.1:0-257 GCF_000715545.1 Opisthorchis viverrini
GTATTCGCAGTGTAAACTTTACAGCAGTGAACTGCATGCCAATGCATGCGCTAGAGTTATTTAGGTTATTTACAATCATTTGCATTTTCGAACGATCTGAACCAAGGAGTGAAATATCGTCCGCATAATCAGGAGGCGAATATGAGCAAACCTCTCCGGAGCAATTCGACACCCAAGGTTTCAGAGACAGGCAGCTAAATTTCAAGCAACAAAGCCTCAATAACAAAGTTTGAAGAAAGGCGAGAGAAAACAGCCTT
>NW_008781988.1:0-257 GCF_000715545.1 Opisthorchis viverrini
GGTGTGAAGAATTAAGCCAGCTCGTTCAACACGTTCGGAAATATCTGAAGTTACTGTTGTTAATGAATAAACAGACACTACAGCTGAGGACGGCTCTGAGTGGAAAAAAACATCTGTCCTGTTCGTTTGATCAATCGAGAAACGAATGTATAAAAACCTCTTCCCTAAACAAACTGCTTTTATTCGCTTCAAATCCTCCATACTCAGCTAGTTACTGGTCAATGGTCGTCCGCAACAGATGACTCATCTGCCTTTGA
>NW_008781989.1:0-257 GCF_000715545.1 Opisthorchis viverrini
TTTTGGGCCCTATTACATAACAGGTTTGGTTCAATAATAACCATAAATCCACTTGAAGCAGCAGCGACGACAAAAACTGAAATCACCATCACAACGCGAACACACAATTGGAGGAGGAGCCTAACTCCACCGGTGGATATCAACCTACATCTTGGCTGTCAGACGGAACCAGCCGAATTGTTCCTCAGCTGGAGATCCTTTAGGTGGAACATCTCTCTGTACTGTACACCCAATTGCTGCAAAATAATGTTTCGTAA
>NW_008781990.1:0-257 GCF_000715545.1 Opisthorchis viverrini
GTTCGTTTTCCCGGCGGAAAAGAAGGCACCACCATCTTGCTCCTTGTGGTGACCGCACACGTGTCAACGAGTTCACGCGTACCTCACCCGGCGAAGGCAGTGGCGTTCGTACACTACCTCTGTCTGCCTTGCACGCGCCTTTGCTCATTAACGTCAAAGATGATACCGCCCATACATCAGTCTCACCCCTATGTACCCGGGCGATGCACCTGCACCTCGAACTTCATTTGACCCTGGTACCTCTAATTTAGCCAGGC
>NW_008781991.1:0-257 GCF_000715545.1 Opisthorchis viverrini
TAGACGACTCATTCTTATTCTTATTCTTGGATCACTGGGTCTAAGTAACGGTGTAAGAGTCGACACCAACTGCCTGTCGTCAGTGGAGCAATCATTGGAGTGCCAGCTCCGTTTTTTCATACGATGCCGACTTTGCGGACATCGATTCGTTTCGAAAAACTCCATCGGTGGGAGAGACCAGCAGTAGAATTTATGACCACAGGGATGGAACAATTTAGCGGGCATTTCGTTGTACCGCTCCCTTGGAAAGCAGACCG
>NW_008781992.1:0-257 GCF_000715545.1 Opisthorchis viverrini
AGAGGTATTAGTTTCACTAGTTCTCAAGTTTCCCAAACTTTACACACGCTCATAATTCGTCCGCGGAAAGCAAACTGAAGCGATTCACCGTTGACCTCGTTTTACGGACACCAGTTCCAGATATCCAACACTGGTACTGACAGTGCGTCTTGTAACCAGGTCCATGCTCATGGTGAACAGGTGAAAAGGTTTCAGTTGGACTGGTAGCAAAACTAAGGAGACTACATTAATTTAATCTAGTTTGTAACCGAGACATG
>NW_008781993.1:0-257 GCF_000715545.1 Opisthorchis viverrini
AAAAAAAGTTTATGGAAACTGTAAAATCTAAATGAATCCGACCCTATTTGAAGTGTGAAATTAATGAGATACACCCGTCTACCAGTAACAAAATGTGCCTGGCAAATCTACTTCTTTCATGACTTCACCTACTTTGGATTTTCTGCCTAATCCCTGAGATTAGCTGATATAAACCGGCATCTATGTTCCATGATTTAAAACCCCAAATTAAATAACGGGCAGAACCGACTGCATATGAGGCGGATTTACGCGCCTTC
>NW_008781994.1:0-257 GCF_000715545.1 Opisthorchis viverrini
GTGCCGAGATCAAAAGTCTCCAGAAGCATCTCTAATCTCAATTCGCTCGGTCCCGTGGGCACTTGTTGACTGGAATGCCAGATCCATCTGCCTTGGCCAGCTTGAATCTCTTGGATGCCGCGCGGGGAAGGATGTATCATAGGATACATTCAAGCATGAATCAGCGTAGAGTTTCGTCCGCTGTAGTCGCGGACCAACACTTTCTGATGTTACGTGGAGAAGAGAGTATTTTCGCTATGATACCGGTTGAACTGGCT
>NW_008781995.1:0-257 GCF_000715545.1 Opisthorchis viverrini
TGACACCAATGAGGCAAACGTGTGTCTTACATTTATTGTAACTTTAAAAAACCGTTTTGCATTGTAACACGATGAGAACCCAGAAGCTGACACTATAGGTCTGCCACCGTTTGCGAACAACACGGACACTTGAATATTGATCACACTCTGCCGGTTAGTGTCCAAACTACTTTTACCGATTTATAAACGTTATAATCTTTTTTCTATATTGAGAATATCCGAAATGTTTCGGTCTCATTGCAAGCAAATTCATGTAA
>NW_008781996.1:0-257 GCF_000715545.1 Opisthorchis viverrini
ACCCCTATTCAAACTGGACTATAAACAATGGTTGTTGGTACCCAGGAAAGAAGTCTTCAACGAAAGGGTAAACATCACTGTGGCGAAGCGCCCAAGAGAATCATCCCATTGTCCTAGTACAGATGGGACAAACTGTGAGCTGCGCTCACCCGCGAACTGACCAACAGTCCTGTTCTGATCGAGTAGAACTCAGTCCATTCACGAGTGTGAATGCATCAGACAATCGTGAATCGCAAAGCTTTCGCACATGATGCAGG
>NW_008781997.1:0-257 GCF_000715545.1 Opisthorchis viverrini
AACCTGTCCATCGATCGTCCAACGTACACGAACTTGAACCGTTTAATTGGACAGGTGGTGAGTTCTATCACCGCTTCCCTGCGTTTCCAAGGTGCTCTGAGTGTGGAACTTACTGAGTTCCAGACGAATGTGGTCCCATATCCACGCATCCACTTTTCGTTGTCTTCTTACGCTCCGGTCGTCTCTGCTGAGAAGGCATTCCACGAATTGTTGAGCGTCAACGAGATAACCAATTCATGTTTCGAACCGGCCAACCA
>NW_008781998.1:0-257 GCF_000715545.1 Opisthorchis viverrini
CAGCTAAGTTAGAAAGAAGGATAGTCTGAAGAAAAAACAGGAGGGAAAGAAACACTGAATGCGCTAAAATTTTGCATTTATTCAAAAACCACAACAAGCAGCAATCAGTGTTAGGATGGTAAAAGTGATTCATACAAATGAGGAACGGGCGATTGGGCGCCACATCATGCCCAAATTCAGTCACTCAGCTCAAGGCCTGAACAACCGCCATGCGTCAAACTTCCCCTGAAACTTAATAGTAAAAGCTGCACCGTCAG
>NW_008781999.1:0-257 GCF_000715545.1 Opisthorchis viverrini
CTAAGGCACCACAAATGCTCTGGTTTACGGAAACCACAAGCACTGCTGAGCCGCCTACACAAAATGGCATTGTTCTTCAATGATATGGGGATACTCAGTTGAGAAAAACTTCCATTGTGAGCAAGCGGTGTTTTTGAGTGGCCCTAGCATCTCTGTGAGCTCAGTTAACCCCCACAAACGCAAAGTAGACCTTAAATTCAGGAAATAGTTCAGTTGCAACATCCTTCCAGTGTCTAGCTGCCACACTACCCGACGGA
>NW_008782000.1:0-257 GCF_000715545.1 Opisthorchis viverrini
CGGTGAGCGTAAGCGTTCCATTAACAGACTACCGGGAAACGCAGGGGAATACCAGGCGTTGGTCATGATTTAGAAAACGTGGACATCCTAAGAGGGTGGTTAACATTCACACCACAGTGACTGGTGGCCGAGGCGGTGGAAATCGCCAAAGCATCCCCGTGTGGATAGAATAGAGGGGGTAGAGCTTGCAAACGTGTGGAGAGCGGTCTCATATCAGTGGAGATGAGGCAAGAGGCGGTGTGCAGTTATCAGCGAAA
>NW_008782001.1:0-257 GCF_000715545.1 Opisthorchis viverrini
TTTTTTTTAACTATACATCATACACAACCAAGGCTCACAACGTATGCATTCGAAACATCCCGCTGCTTCCTACTGTTTTTCTCACTTGGAGACAGTTCCACAGAAGAGGCTTCATTAAAATCGCTCACTGTCACACACTGTTCACACGTTAAACCACGCGGAGGCTGAGGATGATCTACCTATCTTATGCTTTTCAAACGAGCAGTAATCAGCCTGATGTTGACGACAACTTGGTTGTCACTTCAAGAAGCGTCCAT
>NW_008782002.1:0-257 GCF_000715545.1 Opisthorchis viverrini
CGTGCGCATAGAAGTTTAATTTGATCACACCAGACTAGGTTGAATAAGTGATGCATTTACCGACGTCGTGCGGCCCAAAGTGGATGCTTTGATATTTCGAGTTGACCTCAGGACACAAGATATTGCACACAGTTTTTGGAATTATAAATATGAAGCTGTTTGCCCAATTTTGGAAACATTTCTGATAAATATGCCCACTGCAACACGGGAAGATGTTTCTAACGTCTAGTTCCAAACAGATAGGTTAGCTGTACAAA
>NW_008782003.1:0-257 GCF_000715545.1 Opisthorchis viverrini
AGATGAAGCAATCACGAAGTAAAGTGAATGGAACACACCGCTGCATTTGCCTGAATACCCTTTATGAGGACACACCACACAACTCAACGTATTTCGCTGTAAAACAGGCTGCTTCGTAGTGCATTGGGAGGACCGAATAATTTCCGTATGAAGACACACAATACAACTCAACGTACTTCGCTGTAAAACAGGCTGCTTCGTAGTGCATTGGGAGGACCGAATAATTTCCGATATCAAGAGTAAACTCACGATTATTT
>NW_008782004.1:0-257 GCF_000715545.1 Opisthorchis viverrini
CTGTTTCCAGCATAACGAAGTAAGTCCGCTCTTGAAGTCCATTTAGGTGTAGGGGCCAATGATGTCCAAATTTTAAATGGCTACATCCAAGTGAGCGTATGACTGGATGTCGATCGATGAAAGTGCAGACGTACATCACCGGTTGATTGACACTAAGCTACCGTATGCCCTCCCGTTGTACTAGTCACAGAAACTTTCAAACGGAGCTTATGTCTAGCATGATTTGTGTGTGAAGTTCGACTCGACTGTTGCATCCA
>NW_008782005.1:0-257 GCF_000715545.1 Opisthorchis viverrini
TGAACTGGCCTCGTTGTGAAGGTGAGGTTATAGTGCCACAAAGCATGAACACAGGCTGATCAAAACTAGGTTTCACGAAACTTTCAGTCCACAAATCTCCAACATGCTGAGTTTATTTTCGCTCCACCACAGATGTTCCAGGATCTATTCCACGTAGGTTTTTGTCCTACATTGTTGTTCGACAAACGGGTCATAAAACCCACCCAGACAAAGAGACTACCTGCAATATCCGGGCTTACATCGATCACTACGTTAAT
>NW_008782006.1:0-257 GCF_000715545.1 Opisthorchis viverrini
CCGGGTAGACATGCATTCAACAACCATGTGTCGCTGTTGTGATGGTGTTGAGATTACGAGAGCAGTAGTATCTTCAAGACTGATCCTGAGAGAGTTAGTTGGAGCAAAAAGTGCTACTCTTGTCGGACAATCATACTAGCTAAGCTGTGTTTGAAACCTTTTACGCGTGTGTCATTTGGAACTGTTTTGTCTTGCTGTATATTCGTGCAACTCTGTATCGGTCCCTTCGCATCCTGCTCCGTCCACTATGGTATATC
>NW_008782007.1:0-257 GCF_000715545.1 Opisthorchis viverrini
ACTTCAGCTGTGTACTGGCCATAGACTGTTTCTTATGCATAACTAACTTCCGAAATAAACGAAGAGATCCGGCTACATTATGTCTATCAACTGTGTGCCAGCCACGGATCCAAACTGATTACATCGCCATCAGCCATCAATGCCGGTGATCAACGTCTGACGGCCGCTCAGTTTGGAACACATGGATTCTGACCATGCGCTCATCCGGAGTCATTTTTTCCTTGTTTTTCAGGGCTACATGTGGTGCGGAAATGTGG
>NW_008782008.1:0-257 GCF_000715545.1 Opisthorchis viverrini
GCCTCTATGCCATGGGTCACTTGTTAATAATAGTGCCTAATTTAATCACTAGAGAGTCCGTACGGTGAATAAACAATTTTCTGGCACTGCCAACATAGAATTCGGTGGTCGCGTATTGCACCTGTCCTTGTTCCTTTGAATAGCGCTCGGCCAGCCTCGTTTATTTTACAAGGGCTGGTGTGCCTTTTGAATGTGGAATATCAAGGTTCTATGGACAATATCAGATGAAACATTTGGGTACGTGGTTAAGAAAAAAA
>NW_008782009.1:0-257 GCF_000715545.1 Opisthorchis viverrini
GAACACCTTTAGGACGGAGGCGCTCGGGAAAACTAGAAGGATCCGATGTTTTAACCGGCAATAGGGGAGCGAATTTCTCTGAAACCACATGGGCCGCAACTAGTGCAGGCGGTAAATTGCGGTTTGTTTTCAGTAGATAAGAGGAGTGTGAATGGGGCGGAAATGTAAGGAAGGTGCTTGTAATATATGCCAAACAAAATTGAGGGTACATTGTGGATACCGACTAAAAGTCGGCCATTTTCGTTGCATTCACTATG
>NW_008782010.1:0-257 GCF_000715545.1 Opisthorchis viverrini
TTATAGATATGGGGCTACCCAACCACAAAGAACCAAATTTATCCCCTACCATCTACGATTTGAAAATACCATCGACCAATATTTATATAATTTTTGGAAGCTACTTGTTAGCCAATCAGTAGAGCTCACCTCAGCAATGGAACTCTGATCTTAATTATGCTCTCAAAAACAGTGATTAGTTTTGGTCAATACCGCAGTTTAAAACAAGTGGCGACTTCTAACAAAGGTTGAGCGACTCAGGGCCAATCAGACAGTGG
>NW_008782011.1:0-257 GCF_000715545.1 Opisthorchis viverrini
AACACCAAATTTCGCTGCGTATCAATTCTTCCAGTCCAGCGTCTCAAATTGAAGCGAAATAAGGAACGCCAGGATTTGTACAGGCGTTATTGCTATGACGTATTAAGTATTCATCAGCCTACCAACTACTACCCATTTTAATATAAGTCGATGTGTTTCACGTAAAACATAAACTGAGTAAGGCCGCATGGTTCTCAAATAATAAAGAAAACACTTCGCATATTTTACTCTATGAGCATGATCACTTGGGCATTCCT
>NW_008782012.1:0-257 GCF_000715545.1 Opisthorchis viverrini
GTGCAGCACTCACTTCTCAGCTTCTTGTTAGACAGTAACAGTCATCCTTTTTTGCCTGAGTTTTGCCTTCGCAGCACAGAATACAACCTAGTTGAACCCCCTAAGGATGGCTGCATTTAAAAGTTCACTTGAGTTCACACTGCATAACTGGGTTAGTTCCAGGGCTCGCAACTGACTGCAAAAATCGGATGAGCTCACATTTTATAGTTCCATCTCCTTCCCTGCCGAACAAATGGATTAAAGAATCCCAGTACGCT
>NW_008782013.1:0-257 GCF_000715545.1 Opisthorchis viverrini
GAGAAGTTGCTGATTTGCTTGCATTTCAAATGCATACTTCGCTACCCATGTATTAGTAAGAAAATCAAACAACATTAACATGTCTTGATTTAAACCATTCCGTTGTCTGTTTGACTGACTGGGATAAAATTTAACTAACCTGTGGTGAACTGTTAATTCTGTTAGTCAAACGACCCATTAGCCTTTCGTTTGCATTCTTGAACACCAACAGAATTGATTCACACAACGTGGAACTACGTGGCATCACTCAGCTTATA
>NW_008782014.1:0-257 GCF_000715545.1 Opisthorchis viverrini
TTGCTCCGAATCTGACATAGCCAACCCTACCCGCCCATAAAATACGTAGTTCGCCAATGCATGCCCGTACTATATCCCGCACCTCTAGGTAACTTACCATCTTGCAACATTCCATACCCATTCAGGATGCCCCATCAAGCCTCTCCTCTAATACGGAGGGAACATAGCAGCTTACGAATTAAGAGTTTCGGTATTCCACAAAGTTAGCAGGGTCAAACGCAGGATTCTCGTCAGCGGCCACAATATTTGGAACTGCA
>NW_008782015.1:0-257 GCF_000715545.1 Opisthorchis viverrini
TGCGTACCATTAATGCGGCAACAGAGTTTTCACGGGAGCGGGAATTCCCCAATACATTCAAACGAACTTATCGACTAATTGGTCTGGCAGTCCGTCTTCTGGTCACAACGTATTTCTTACACGCCTTTACACTTTTATGGAGGAATGGATCCACTCTACAACACATACGCTTGTTCAAGCTGATAGAGGAATTCAAGTGCTTATAAATTTATTGAAACATGTGTTTTGATAAGACAGTACTTATGGTGTGATAAAAC
>NW_008782016.1:0-257 GCF_000715545.1 Opisthorchis viverrini
GCTAGTCGGTCTGAGAGAGAAACAGTAGGGTTTCGAAATTACTTGTATGCAACCAGATGTGTCCACACAATTGTGTGCGTTACTTTTCACACCGGAGGGTTCCAGTTACGAAATTGTTCACGCCAGATACCAACATTGGATTATATTACAAATGCTCTGTGAGACTGCCGTGGGAAGCGGTAAAAGACGCCGCAGTAGACGCGGGAATATCTCTTGGCGCTGTTCATGCTATGCCATCAAGTGTGGTATAAATCAAG
>NW_008782017.1:0-257 GCF_000715545.1 Opisthorchis viverrini
TCTCAGGCGGTGGATTTTCGATTGATAACTTATTTGTCTTTCTCACTTTATGTTTGGCGCCTGTTGCTCCGTAACTCCTTCTGTACAATTAGAGATCTATCGGTGCACAGAAACAACAATTTTGGTTTCTTCACTTTGTACATTTGACCGAAAATTCACAAAAGAAGCTGTTTTAAAATGGACCCGACTTTCTTTGTTTGTTTGTGACAGCGCAACACAGTTTGTGAACGTACAAACCAGAATCCAAATGCGATGAT
>NW_008782018.1:0-257 GCF_000715545.1 Opisthorchis viverrini
GTAAGGTACCGCTCAAAGCATACAGTTCTGGGCTTGAGAGTAACATTACTAATCTGGGTAGGCAGTTAAGGTCGGAAGGATACCCGGTTCGTGTTATCTGTATGGACATAGGTTGATAAGCTAGTCGATATGATCCGACAGCAGATGAAAATGAGAAGTCATGTGATACAGAGAAAGGACTCGAGACAACCCGGAAGTTAGTACCACCTTGGTTGTAGGTCTGTTAGCCGAGCAGACCAACAACCAAGCAGCGCACC
>NW_008782019.1:0-257 GCF_000715545.1 Opisthorchis viverrini
TACTTTCGCATATCTTCCGTAGATTCCACAGCTCGTTTGACTTGAGGTGGATTTTCAGGGGCCTCATCGAAACCCGTTTGACCATTCCTTCGACAACGTGGTTCCCAATTGTCACAGGGCTGTACCATTACCGCTTATATTTCATTACCAACGCGTGTTTCACCTCGGCTGAAACGTTCTACAAACTTTCTTTTTACTATTCCACCTGTTTTTGTGAGAAACAAAGGGAGGTGTTGGCCGCTCGTTGGTTGTGAAGT
>NW_008782020.1:0-257 GCF_000715545.1 Opisthorchis viverrini
ACCACTCAACCAACATCACCGTGCCCTTCCATCAAAACCTACTCAAAATTTTTCCCTAGTTCTTTGTCTATACAAACGTAAGACCGAACACGGAGTGAAATGGCGATTCGCGTTGATCCCATGACGCACACGATTTGGATTTTCACGTCTATATGTGCAATCGATAGCCAAGTGGTTTAACCCATTCATCTACTTTTTCTTCCTCAGTGATAACTCCTCCTTCTGAATACGGATATCACTATGCTGTCTACATGCGA
>NW_008782021.1:0-257 GCF_000715545.1 Opisthorchis viverrini
AACTATGGTTCTGAGATAACGGTTATCGAATACCTGAAGATTTTTCAGTTTCGCCCGTACAATGAAGGCCAATTCTTACTGCCATACAGCACAAGAGACCCTAATCTAGTCTGATACTCTTGTCCTTTGAGGTTCATGGATATCCCGGTGTCCCACCATAGGTGTCCCAAATCAGAAAACGTGGGTAGAGCCTTGCGGATTCCTTCATTTACTTCATCCGTCAAACTAGACGACTGGTTTCCCTCCATTGTTTCGAA
>NW_008782022.1:0-257 GCF_000715545.1 Opisthorchis viverrini
GTCAGAAAGGATGCGTATTGTACCTAACTAGGTGTTCCATATCTCATGGTGATCATTCAAACCCTTAGGCTTGCAAAACATGGTACTGTCATCTTGAATTAATTAACCACCACCCGGAGCATTCATATTGCATCATCTTCCGTTTGTGTATGATTTGGAGCGGAATCCTCATAGGCCAGCTTATGTGTAATCAGGCACAAACGCATATCACAAAGCATACTACGGAAATCAACAAATTCGGATCGGACACAATTGGC
>NW_008782023.1:0-257 GCF_000715545.1 Opisthorchis viverrini
GTTTGGAACCTTGAATTTTATGGGACATGCAATGCCACTGAGTCCCAAAGAGGATGAAACATCTATACGAAGTTTCTCGGTTCTTCAATATAAGCTGGTTTTAGTGACGAGAGGAATTTTCAACTTAACTTTCAACTAAACATTTGTTTTACCAGCTTCCCAGCTACATTGACTCTCGTGTATTACTGGAAGAATGAGGAAAATTCTTGGAGGGCTTACATGTTTGCAATTGCAGTTTTCAGTTGCTGTAAAGATGT
>NW_008782024.1:0-257 GCF_000715545.1 Opisthorchis viverrini
TCCCCTATCAATGTATTTCAATCTGACGTTGTGTGATGTGATTTTCACGTGTTTAAGTTATATTACTGTGTATGTTGTAATCACTTGGCATAAACAGACTTGCACATCTGGGCATGAGTTTCGTGAACGAAGACGCATTAATGGGTCGATACAATTGCTAACCGAAATAGGTTAGCTCTCAGTCGCCTACATAACTCGCCACAACTCTACTTATACTTTTAGACGGAATGCACCTGCGTTCGTGGGCTAGTGAATAC
>NW_008782025.1:0-257 GCF_000715545.1 Opisthorchis viverrini
ATGCAGAACACAGAAGCCAAGAATCTACGGTTCAGTTTGGATCATGAACCTTCTAGTCGCTGCATTCGAGCCTCACATTGAGCCATCCCTAGTAAAGGCAGCATACACATAAGTTAGTTTACACAGGACAGATCAGGTGAAGTTTGTACTAGGGTATTGTACTGGTGACTCCCACACTGTTGCATCAACCGTGGCGTAGTAATGTAAGCAAACATATGTGAAGGTGATGGGTCCAAAATTATCAAAGCTACCTAGTT
>NW_008782026.1:0-257 GCF_000715545.1 Opisthorchis viverrini
ACAAAGCAATTTTAAGAGGGATCAAGGGCCGAGCAAGAGGCGAGAAGACCATGTATTGACTTTACAACTGCCATTTTTCTGTAGCCAGTCATCGCCTAAAGATTGTTTAGATTTTAAACAGCCTTATCGGAATTTTTAGAATCTTCTCCAGCTGTAGGAATTAACTGTGAAGGCTTGTAAGAGAAGTAGTTTGACCTCTTGTACATAACCTGCCTGCGGTCAGGTTTGGAGGAGACAAGAACGAACTTGCTAGTTTG
>NW_008782027.1:0-257 GCF_000715545.1 Opisthorchis viverrini
GGGTCAATGAACCGCATAGGCAAGTGGGCCCGTTTGGCATCGTTTGCACAACGATGTCGTCTCCGTACGTCCCAATTACGCTTTTCGTGACGTTGTCCGTAAGCCCAAAAGCTCAAGGTCACAATGGCTTAGTGGGATTACGGGTTTTAGTTCAAATTAACTTAAGATATCACATTAACCCTGTTGCTTCACCAGACCCGTCATTCTGGTTCCTCACCTTTCGCAATTTGTTGTTGCATTGTCATGTGTCAGGCAGG
>NW_008782028.1:0-257 GCF_000715545.1 Opisthorchis viverrini
AAGATCCGTTCTATGTCCTTCATACAATATTTATCCCGGGAAATTTCCTGGCCATACGCTCATTTAAAACTGTCCAAACCGTTGGATTGCAAGAAACGAAAGTCACAGAAGATAGCAAAGAACAACTTTGGTCAGCCTTGCACAGTCTACTATGCGTAAGTATAAAGTCACATTATAAATACCACTAGCCAGAAAAAGTAATTTTGGAATAGGGGTTACATACTACTTAAAAGGCTGGTGAAAACTCATCAGGTGGG
>NW_008782029.1:0-257 GCF_000715545.1 Opisthorchis viverrini
GGTGGCTGCCGTCTAGGCAACAAAGGATACTACATTCAACCCACTGTGTTCGCTGACGTGACAGATGAGATGGTGATTGCAAAAGAAGAAATTTTTGGCCCGGTTCAATCAATTTTGAAATTTGAAACGATAGATGAAGTCATTGAACGAGCCAATAGTGGGATTTATGGGCTAGGCGCTGGCGTGTACACATCGGATATGGACAAGGCAATGCGCGTGGCTCAGGCTTGTGAAACTGGCAGCTTTTGGTGAGTCAG
>NW_008782030.1:0-257 GCF_000715545.1 Opisthorchis viverrini
GCGATTCCGTCTTTATGGCTGCAAGCTGTGCCACCAGTTGGTCCACTCTGCAATTCGTCCAGTGTCGAACCTTCCCTGTCCTCCTGCGGCCCAAACACGGCCAGTGGTGCCCCGGCCAATTCCCGTGCCAGATGAACCAACTCCTCCACACGTAATTGGCCGGCCGCTCTCGCCAACCTCAACTGGGGACCAAGCGCAGGCTTCATACCCTGGTGGCGCGACATTCCGTCCAGTCCCGGCAAAGCGCGAACCAACGA
>NW_008782031.1:0-257 GCF_000715545.1 Opisthorchis viverrini
CAACCACCGATCCTGCGCTCTTGAGGAAATCTGCCCAAAATATTGTTTGATCTGTGTCTGAGCTGATCAGGGGCTCATGGTGCATTGGCAAGTTGCTTAAGTGCACTGAGTGCATTGATAACCCGCCAATTATCAGTCAGTATGCACCCACTGTTCTCAGGGGTAGCGCGCATGGCCTGAAGTCAGCCTCGTTCCCTCTGCCTCAGAGATACCCCTGCCTCTGCATCACTGAGGCACAGCCCCCTCTTCCCGTCTAT
>NW_008782032.1:0-257 GCF_000715545.1 Opisthorchis viverrini
AACGCCACTATGAATCGCCTTTCTAACGCCTCGTGATTTTAGCTGGCACAAGTGAATTACCGTGTGCTGAGTGAGTCTTTCACGTACTTTCAAAACTTCATGAGTGGCAAATTGGTTGATTTCCTAACATTCAAAGGCCATTTAACCAGTTGAGTTCAGAACAAGCACACAAGGGCAAAGTTGGTTTATGTTCACTGGAGAATGATGCAATACATGAAATGGTTACAGGATAAAACAAAGACAGTTACTTGTGGCAA
>NW_008782033.1:0-257 GCF_000715545.1 Opisthorchis viverrini
CGGTTCTGTGGTGTCTCAGAACGTAACCCTTTCTGCCCTTTGTCTTCTCACGATGCCTCCTCCTGACACAGTTTAGGGATCTCAGCAGAAGTGAATGACCTGCTCGTAACATATTTAGAATATTTTGGGTGCTTTCAGCCAGGAAACAAATGACCGCGGGAAGCGCTTTTTTTAAAGTTTGTCTCCGTGCGTACACTGATTGGTGTTTGCAAACAACTGTTGGTTAATGGAGCCGAATTAGGCCAGATTGTACAGTA
>NW_008782034.1:0-257 GCF_000715545.1 Opisthorchis viverrini
CACGGCTGAAATGCAGATGTCAGTGAGAATCAAGTTCTCACGTAGATTGGAGCATCCATCTGGTTGTTTCTTTTATTCCAAAGCTTCTCTGAACACACTCATCGTGATTGGAGTTCCGCGCGACTCGTAAATTCAAATTACCGAAGTTCAAACGTGCCAAAATATGTGTCGGTCGATCATTCCAATCCAAGTGACTCCGAGCGGAATGGTCTGTCACAGACCGGAACATGACTGTTTGAGATCATATCTTCGCCAGA
>NW_008782035.1:0-257 GCF_000715545.1 Opisthorchis viverrini
GTTGCAGTATCTCGTTTGGAAAAATAAATCAAGATATGTCAGCATTTGTACGATTTGGCATTTCCTAGCTCGCACTAGCTTACTGCTTCTCTCAAAATAATCCGGAACACGTCACTGAGTGCCAAATATATAGAGCATGGTGAAGAGTTTGATATCGGCGTCCACTCAAGATGCGTCTTTGAGACTCCCGGGGGAAAGCCGAGGGACAGCTGGAATAAATCTGAAACGCGCACTGAGTATTTATCCGAGGGAAAAAA
>NW_008782036.1:0-257 GCF_000715545.1 Opisthorchis viverrini
TCGGGAAGTTCCAGTATGTATCACTCGGGGGTCGTTTACAAAAGTACATGAATGTTCTACGCTTTTATTTTCAACCAGTTCGTTTTCAACTTTTGTCAGCCTGCTACTAATCAGGGTCCCAGCATTGAAGACAAACCAGTTCTGAAAGCCATGTAGCCTAAACCGCATTGCTCGACACTCCACTGTAAGCTCGACCCTTGACGGATTAGCAGATGTCACCCCTAAGCTACAGGTGACGCACGTTCACAAAAGCTGCT
>NW_008782037.1:0-257 GCF_000715545.1 Opisthorchis viverrini
GCATTGTTTTCGATTTCCGTGTCCCTATAGGCCCTACAACATTGTGGTCTTATAGTCGCAATGACCGGGGACGGTGTGAACGATGCCGTTGCACTCAAGTCGTCCGACATTGGAATTGCTATGGGTTGCGCAGGCACCGATGTGTGTCGTGAGGCGGCTGACATTGTGCTGTTAGATGACAATTTCGCCACTATTTTGGCGGCTATGGAAGAGGGCAAATCCATATTCCACAACATTCGTAACTTTGTTGGCTTTCA
>NW_008782038.1:0-257 GCF_000715545.1 Opisthorchis viverrini
GAATACTCAGGTAACGCAGCAGATCATGGAATCACACTAAAATATGGTTGTAAAAAAACTTCAGTCATGGGGATAATCTTCAGGTACGACCAACCGAAGAAATGGCCATCCTACTAAGAGCTTTAGGAAAATACTCCAGTGATTTCTCCGCCCACGTAGAGAATTCATAGGGGCTTTACGCAGTCGGTAACCCACAGGTAGTTCCCGTCGTATTGCGGCGAAAAATTGGAAAGTCCATAACCACTGCAATTTAACGC
>NW_008782039.1:0-257 GCF_000715545.1 Opisthorchis viverrini
CCTCCGGCGTCGGTGTTGAAACACCGCACAACGAAAAGCGCGAGCGCAAAATCTTTGTGCGATATCTTTTGGGCACTGTGTGTGTATATGACATATTTACGTTTGATTTCGCAAAAGCCAAATTCTGCCCAAGCCCCACTTATGCTGCTTCTGAAGGAATAACCTAGCGACAATTATTTTCACCTATGTCGGTTGCAGTTTGTCTCGTTTACTCAGATCGCACAATCAATTTTGGTTGATTGCTCGCACACTGAGAT
>NW_008782040.1:0-257 GCF_000715545.1 Opisthorchis viverrini
CTCGGAGTGACTGTGTGGAATGAGAAGAACCGGGAGTATGGTGTTAAGGAATGTTCCCTGTCACAATCTCAGCCCTACATGTGATCGATTACGATGTTGACTTTCACGCCTGACCCAGCATGGCGGACCCTTTGTGTGAGTCTTGTCTGTGCCAGCGCTTACCGAAACTTGAAGAGTACTGGCTCTTCTTTCTTCAGTTGCCTCTAGCTACACACGTGTTTTCAAACATCTTACATACGTTGGGATTCATCTTGCCT
>NW_008782041.1:0-257 GCF_000715545.1 Opisthorchis viverrini
AGAACAAGATACACCTCGGGAGCCTCGCAAACAGCAGTGTGTCTGATTCTCACCTGATGAAGCGCGACACTAAACACACCCAAGGGAAGCCACGTTGTACATTCCTCAGAAATAGTAGAATACTGCTACGTTGGACGCGTCGTTCCCACGGATGGCGCTTATTTTACATTGTCGAAGACCCCAACATGTTTAATCCCACCATCACATACTAAGATATTCAAACACTAGATAATGGGGTGTGTTCTCTGCAGCTGGAC
>NW_008782042.1:0-257 GCF_000715545.1 Opisthorchis viverrini
AGTGAGAGCCTAAATGTGACTGGCTTGGACGCTAATTAATTTGGAAGGCGAATGATATGCCTGGATTATTTCTCTCCCTCTGTGAGGTTGTTCTCTCATAGAAGCAATCCTATTTTGGGCGTTGCTTGGCCTCTCTTCCTGTGATTTCTTCATTGAGTATCCACCGCAATCCGCAACACAATCTACAAAATCGACCTATTTGATGTTCAACCGGATTCAAAGGAAATGAAGAAAACGTCGCACCAACAACTCAGGAA
>NW_008782043.1:0-257 GCF_000715545.1 Opisthorchis viverrini
TGTACCGTTTAAATTTGAGAGGAAAAATGAGCTTAAAAAACTAGTTAGCAATGCATGAGGCTGGCTGGTTGTTTCTGGTATTTGATTTTGCTGGGGTTTACGGTGAGAAGTTCAAAGAAAAACAACATCAGCTGATTTGTGATATTACAAAAACATATTAACAAAACATATGGAGACAATCAACAAAAATACTTGCGCTTGAACTGCATGATGCAGTGGTGGTAATAGAATGGTACCTGATGAATTTGTCAACGGTA
>NW_008782044.1:0-257 GCF_000715545.1 Opisthorchis viverrini
TCTGCAAGTGCATAATTTGCACCATAGTATGTTTACACACCTGGAGAAATTGACAAAATTCTACGTGTGCCACATACAAACTCAGAAGTCGCGTCCGACCTGGCCCAAAAACCGAAATTCCAAATGTAAAGCATGACTGATTGGTTGAGAAATCGCTGATTCGTTGAGGAGTCGCAGATTTGTTTAGCTGGAAAAGCTCGGAGCAGTAATTTAACAAACGAGTGGCGTGGTCGCAATGTATGGGAGATTTTTATTCA
>NW_008782045.1:0-257 GCF_000715545.1 Opisthorchis viverrini
CATAGCGGTACGGAATCGGTATAATGGTCGGGAAGTAGGACATCATTACCCAGAGCGACCATGTTAATATCCAAACATCCTTCATCATTTGTCGCCACTCAAAAAGTTACATCTAACACTTCTTTACCTGTATTTTCAAAATTATTCCGTTAGGAAGAATTCTATTCTCCGGAGGAGAAATGTATGTCGTAGATTTGGGTTAAACTGTTACTAAAAAACCATAAAATTGTCGAATTAACCGAAATCACTGCAATCTC
>NW_008782046.1:0-257 GCF_000715545.1 Opisthorchis viverrini
TAATCTTCAGCATGTAGTCAGGCAGAATTACTTAATCTCGCTTATTTCTGGGCAATCTACATATCTTTACAACCGAAATACTTAAGACCGTCATGGTTTTCAACTTATGTTCTACTGACATTTGAGTTTATTTTTTTTAAACAAACATAGTTTACTTGCCTAGCAATGCTGCCCAATTTTCCATGTAATTTGTGGTTATTATTATTATGTATATTGCACCACATCCAAGAGTATCACACCAGACCTAACTGACGCAA
>NW_008782047.1:0-257 GCF_000715545.1 Opisthorchis viverrini
AGGCACCCAGCCTAAAGCACTGGGTAAGTGGGTGCGCTTGAAGTAATCATATTCAGTTTGTCTGGTATTGAACAGGTGTGAATCGGTTTGCTCAATTGTCCTAGAGGTTGTCTCGTCAGTTTTGATACAGTGGACACACAGACAAGCACATAATCATGGTGTACAACCTTACCACATGTGTCGCTAACTTGGGTAGATCTGTATCACGTTTTATTGTTCAGTGAGTTTTGTGGCACGTGCACACGAGAGAGAGAGAG
>NW_008782048.1:0-257 GCF_000715545.1 Opisthorchis viverrini
TGGTTCGTCTGAAGAACCCTGGCATCCAAACTCCTAACCGGTGTGCACCTCAGGAGGTACGTCGAAATAGCTGTTGAGATCTACATTGAACGGACGACATGGCAAACTGTATATCACAAAAATTACAGGACTGTTCGTTCTTGCAGATGTAAGCTTCCACAGCGCGGCGGATTCGCGAGTTATCTGCAGAGTCCCCGGTGCTTTCCTGGTCCTAGTGAGATAACGTCTTTCAAAGAATCAACGAAATGAATGCAAAA
>NW_008782049.1:0-257 GCF_000715545.1 Opisthorchis viverrini
GTAGGATTTGCAAAGAATCCTCAGAACAACCTAAGGTGACAAATTCGCTTTCCCTGGGTTTGTAAGACTCACACCCATACGTTAGCAGGCTTTTTCGTCCAGTTTCAATCATACCGCAACACCCATATACATTCTGGGTTACCGCTACTGTTGACTTAACGTGACCCCTGCGCAGTGTTTTTTTCATCTAGATGATTCTCAGGCTAGGATCTCTAATGCACACGAAATTGCGTATTCACGATGGAATGACCAAAAAC
>NW_008782050.1:0-257 GCF_000715545.1 Opisthorchis viverrini
GTTTTGAAAAGCGCCAATAAAGTAGACAGGCTTTGATGAAAATTTTCCTCCCCAAACCCTAGAAGTTCTCATTAGCACAACATATATGTCGTCATTCATAGACCATTCAACCACAGGCCTTGCTTGTTTAGGTGATGCGCAGATGTGCGAGCAACCCAATGCTGAACCATTCTCCTCAAATATCGTTCATTTGTTCTATTAGACTTTCGTCTGGGCTCATCCCTCACAAACCTCCTAGTCATTTGGAGGGCCTTGTG
>NW_008782051.1:0-257 GCF_000715545.1 Opisthorchis viverrini
TAACCACTTGTTCCCATTCACTAAGACTTTATTTTACTCTGCAGCAGAAGTCACTTCCAAGTCACCGGGTACAAGAAAGTCAATGGTGCCGTAGCTGGAAATACTTGGAACCCGGTTGGCGGACGCTTTAATGGTAGAACTTGAGCTGTCACAGAATTATTGCACCCACGGTGGTATGGGCCACTTCGTTTCCTCATTCTCTCTCCAAGTATATCGCGTCCATAGAATGCATCGTGATGTCTCGAATATCACGTCAA
>NW_008782052.1:0-257 GCF_000715545.1 Opisthorchis viverrini
CTACCAGGGGCCTGAGATGCTTTGTCAGTTAGCTAAATTCAACCAACGTTACTAATAACGGTTAGATTAAAGAACCTGGCTGACATGCGTGTAGAGTACTTGCAGCGATGTTATACCGCATCTTCATGAAATTCACTTTGTACCACCCTTGGGCAAATAACTTGAAGGCGCACTGGTGTTCGGGACTGGGTGAGCTGGGCTTCCGTGCTTCAGTTCAAATTACCAGCATAGCACTGGATCCTATAAAGACCGACTTC
>NW_008782053.1:0-257 GCF_000715545.1 Opisthorchis viverrini
TATCGATCCGGAGTACGCAGACGACATCCTCCTCATATTTGAAGACCAAGGCGAAGCACAAGCTTTGTTGACCGGACCGACCACCCTCATGCCGTCTTTCGGCATGTGCCTAGCACCTCCAAAGTGCAAAGTTATGTGCAGTCTCTGAAAATACCCTTTATAATCCAAGGAGAAACACCAGAAGTTGTGGAGAACTTCGCGTACCTCGGTAGTCGTATTAGCTCTTAGGGAAATGTGTCTGATGAAGTCAGTGCAAG
>NW_008782054.1:0-257 GCF_000715545.1 Opisthorchis viverrini
TTTTTTTGCTGCGATAAACATTACTAGTCATCAAGAGAATTGTTGTTACACTTAAGCAAATCACGCGTCAATAGGGCAAAACGTATCGCCTGATTGACATTTGGTAACTAGATTATACGGAGTGAAAAATTGACCGAAAATAAATGTTTTATCAAGGACGCGGTACAGCAAGCGTTACGGTGTACGAATGATATTGCAAACATCGCATGCTTTCGTTGCATTCATACATGCGCAACTGGTAATATCATCGAACAAAA
>NW_008782055.1:0-257 GCF_000715545.1 Opisthorchis viverrini
AAGCTTCCGTACACAAACTGGTGTCCGTCGCAGGCGACCTCTCTCTATTCATGCTCGATTTCAGGATCGACGAGATAATGAGACGAAAGGGGAAATGTCTTCTGGACCCGGTTTTTAATGTCTAGCAAAAATTTTGTCTATCTGGAGTGTGGAGACATTGTTGTCATCTTCGAAGAGGAGGGAAGGCCACAGGTGTTTTTGGATGAACCGACCGGTCAATCTGTCCACTGGTGTGCACTCTGTACCCAAAAAGTGTC
>NW_008782056.1:0-257 GCF_000715545.1 Opisthorchis viverrini
ATTTAGATACAGGAATTTTCTCCTACAAATTTGCTGGTAACACAAGTTTTCTATGAGATTTGGCGAAACGGATGTTTTGGAAGCACATTGCCTTACCTCATCCTGAGTGTGGTGTTGTTGGTTGAATATTTGGTCTCTGCGATAGCAAACGGACGGTGTAGTAATATATTTTGTTACGTGTGGCACTGACCATATGTCTACTACTCTAACTAGCGAAATTCGAATCATTGGCCGGGTATCTTTTTCAGTCAAGTGTG
>NW_008782057.1:0-257 GCF_000715545.1 Opisthorchis viverrini
GTAGAAAAATCATTTTTCATAAAATGTACCTCGCCAGGCTTTGCTGTGTTTCTTTTTAGTGTGACTTGGGATGTGCTTTCTTGATTCCGCCCGTTATAATGTGCATTCTTCCCAGAAGTATTCAGAAGCATTCAGATAATTCACAGAGCAAAATCGCATCACGAAACATACACATCGCGAAGAAAAAAAGCAATACCAAAAGGAACATTTGAGCATTTGCTTCGTCACTTATTCAACCCCCAATGTCTCTGCTGCAG
>NW_008782058.1:0-257 GCF_000715545.1 Opisthorchis viverrini
AAGAACGCTAATTTCGTGCCAGCCAAACACATCCAGGCAGACGCTTTGCGATTTGAATGCTTGTTTACCAGCTCGTGTGTTTGTCCCCTTCACAAATGATAGTAGAATCTTTTCTAACCGATTCAGTTTGGAGATGATTACTGTCCTGGTCAAATTCACATTCTATCGTGTTTTTCTTTCATAATGGAACTCGGAAACGATATTCTGCTGTGTAACATTGAAGCGTTGGTGTTCCAAACGAACATTACGTTGTCGGC
>NW_008782059.1:0-257 GCF_000715545.1 Opisthorchis viverrini
ACCCATTCAAGTTTCGTATTCATGGTAGATGGGAAACTTTCTTTGATCAATTGAAGCGCTCAGTAGTTGGTCGGAGCTTCAACCACTCCTAGTGATCAAATTACATCATACAGCGTCCTTAAACATCGTGGTTAGTAACCAGAGTTGTAAAATGTTCCGCAAGCTTCATGCAGTAAAAATGTCGGTTGTACTACCGATTTCATCACATTGCGACAGCTGTGACAATAATGTGAGGCGGAAGATTAGAAAATTATTAG
>NW_008782060.1:0-257 GCF_000715545.1 Opisthorchis viverrini
TGTTTGTATCGGACAGACTCGTCTGAATCGTCGAAATACGGATTTCTCCTGTTTTCTTATTTGTAGTGAAAAACTGTGGGAGAGAACGTCATTCGTTACAGATTCTGCCTCTTCCTTCAGTGGCACCTCAGGGATTTCACGCAGCACGAGACGTTCATCAGAACGGTCAAAGTTGGACAAAAAACCGATTCGTCGAAAGGAGTCTTATCTGCCACCCATGTGAGTCGCCTTTTTTGATGTTGTTCGACTTCAAGGGT
>NW_008782061.1:0-257 GCF_000715545.1 Opisthorchis viverrini
TGCACACCAGAGTCGGTGAGCATAAGCGAGCCATTAACACACCTCCGAGAAACGTAGGTGAATATCAGTTGATAGTCAACCATTCGGCAATGCACTAGACACTGGGCACAGGATAGATTTGGAAAATGTGGACATCCCGAGATCGGGTTATAAGATTCTCACACGGTAAGTGATGGCCGAGCCGGTGGAAGCCGCCAATCAAGAAGGGAATAGAAGACGTGGAATTGTCCAGCTTGTAGATAGCGGTCTTAGATCAA
>NW_008782062.1:0-257 GCF_000715545.1 Opisthorchis viverrini
GCATACCTGCATCCGTATCTCAAGTAAACGAACAGCCCACGACCATGACCACAGAGCGAGCCCCATCACATGCAATAACTAATGAATAGTTGAACGAGTCCAATGCTGCATGACGATTGATACGAACGTGTGGATTCTCTTGTCAGTGGGTGATCCGCATGTGCTATGACATTTCGTATTAGAAACTAAGGAGCACCGGTTCGTAGGCGTAGACCGGAGAAGGTTCGATGGAGCTCCTGAACCACAATGGACTCTAA
>NW_008782063.1:0-257 GCF_000715545.1 Opisthorchis viverrini
AAAAAAAACTGCAACACCGACTGCGGTCGAAGCTACCACACTACTCTTTTAGTGTTGAATATGTTCACCTGAGAGGAAACCCCTTTCTAAGACTAGCCATCAGATTGCCGTTCGGTATTAAAAGTGCGGCATTTTCGCAATTTCGAAGTTTTCGAAACAGCTGAGTTTGCTCCGTACCGTTGATGAGGTAATCCAGAAATGCATTTCAATTATAGTGGTTCCGCTTTGCTTATTTCGGCGACTTAATTTGACCTTGA
>NW_008782064.1:0-257 GCF_000715545.1 Opisthorchis viverrini
CACAAAAAACGGCATATTTCGTCAAGTGACCAGCGCTAGGTCGACTCACGTAATTTTTGTCCAATATTGAATCATTTTCTTCCCCTCATCACTGGTGTCACTTTCTACGAATAATGTTCATTCCACTGCAGCAAACGCCTGTTCTCCACGCAAATTCTCCGTCGTTTCAAGCCAAGCGAAGATTTCCCCCTAGTATGGGCTGGCAAGATGGATGGCACATTTTATTTCACACCTCAACCACTTGACAAATCGTCCCA
>NW_008782065.1:0-257 GCF_000715545.1 Opisthorchis viverrini
GCTTACTGCCAAAAATTGTGTTAAGTGTGTTCATAAGATTCATAACAAGTCGCATCGACCGAGGATCCTCTTGGTTCCGTCGAGGGCGCACTTTGTTCGTTGGTCTCGTTTGAATGTGTTGTATAGTAGGCGTATCTAGTCTCAAAACTTTAGTTTGGTAATATAGGATTCTCAGTTTAGATGACGCGATGGATTATCGGGCTATAGCCGATCATCATACGTCTCTTGGTGAAACGTCATGGCACAAATTACAGTGA
>NW_008782066.1:0-257 GCF_000715545.1 Opisthorchis viverrini
AATTTGGCAGGACAGGCAGTTTGTGCGTGGCTATGCCCACAAAAATTACCCAGTGTATATTTTTCGCTGACAAATGCAAGGTTCCCTTGTCAGGCAGCCGATTGCACTATCCATGATTCTCATTAAACGTGCATTTAATGACAAAACCGTAAGGTCTTTGCTTTGTTTCCTTAGATCTTGAATAAGGACAATGATTCACATTAAACAATTGTGTCGCGTCCGTTTTCGGAACGTCGTTTGCGGGAGGTTATAACGCA
>NW_008782067.1:0-257 GCF_000715545.1 Opisthorchis viverrini
ATGTTTATGGATAAGAGACGGTCTGTTAGGACATGCTTTAAAAAACGTATAAGCGATACTACTTAAGTTGCTCCGAATGGTCAGCACTAGACCAATAGCCGTCATTGGCTTCAACCCTCATAAAAATTGGCGCTCTAATGGTAAGCAGTCCTGCGTGAAGAATGGCCAACTTAGGCGAAGGGCATCCGTTATCCATCGGAAACCTTATTCAAATTGAGTCCAGCACGCAGTGCTAGACTACAGATAGCTTGTGGGAG
>NW_008782068.1:0-257 GCF_000715545.1 Opisthorchis viverrini
AGGGTTTACGCAAGGGTGCTTCGCTCTTACTGTACACATGCTCTGTTTATCCGACAGACAATATTCTCTAATACATTTGAATGATTTCCGTCTCTTGTTGCCGCTTATACTAAAACCCACGAAATGCACAGGTTTTGTCATTTCCATTACATCTAGATATTCCTAAGTATGTAGCTATTCGATAGGACAAGGGTATTCAAGGAGGATAAACATACTACTTATTAGGATAACCAACCGAACGTAGCTGAACTACACAA
>NW_008782069.1:0-257 GCF_000715545.1 Opisthorchis viverrini
AACCAAATTGCCCAGCTCAGCGAACAAAATAGCGGCCATTAATACGAAGTGAGCTATCGGACTTTCCACCAATTCCGATTTGGCTGTCTTTTGTGTTATCCGCAAAAAGTGACGTAAATTCTCCTGCATGTTTCAGGTGTTCTGACCAGTTGTCTCAGACCCACAAACACGTTTTGGTCCTACGCAGAAGTAGGACGCTCGCATGTAAAGCGCAGTCGACTAGATATGATACACTACTCATGTGGTTGCTGAAAACT
>NW_008782070.1:0-257 GCF_000715545.1 Opisthorchis viverrini
TTTGCATCCAACTCTCTGTGAGAGAAAGACCTATGACGGAAATGCCGTTTTCAAAGACCGAAAATCATGAGAAGACGATCAATTTGACCCGTTCTGCCTATACGCGATCCTGAGACACCAGCAAACTCTTCTTCCGGCCGAATAAAGGAATTCAATGCACCCTGAAGAGCTGTTTTAGATATCCACAAACAAATGAGTGCACGTTTACCGCATCGAAAACGCTTTGAAGACGCTTCCTCATGAGAGGGCTGCTACCC
>NW_008782071.1:0-257 GCF_000715545.1 Opisthorchis viverrini
TGTCAGCACACCATGTGTCATAGGCTTAGTCAACACACCAAAACACACCCATTATCCAATAGATACACTTCGCGACGTGTCCGTCCACCGACTATGCAAATGGACTAACTCAATCTCTCATCATCGTCAGCCGATCTGAGGTGGGAATCTGCCGAACGTTAGCACAGCGGACTTGCACATTTGCTGATAATTTATGACATTTTAGTAGTCGTAGACCACGAGCCCCGGAATTCGTTGAATGTCCAGCAGTCAGTGCG
>NW_008782072.1:0-257 GCF_000715545.1 Opisthorchis viverrini
AAACCTCGCCGCAATTAAATCCTAGCGTAAATTTTGTTGGCCATCCACCTATAGGCATTCATAAAGCTTGTAGATCTGCTATACAAAAGTTGGTATCCCGTGATTTTGCGGTATGTACATTCCCGGTAGCACATGATTGTACAGCACTTTACTTAGTCTAGGGCGGAACCATGATAGGTAAACTCTACGCTTGCCTGAGCGCCTTAAAAGCCTTAGACGTAATAGGGGTTATTTTTCCTGCCATCGACGCGCAACAG
>NW_008782073.1:0-257 GCF_000715545.1 Opisthorchis viverrini
ACCACAAAACTGAAAGATTACCGGAGAAAACGGATAACCTATCGAACTGTTTGGATCGAGTTGACAATGGCCTGATTTGCACAATCCAGGAAGCTTAAACTATTCAAAGACAGTGTAAAGACCTCACTTTAGTACCCTTCTTCACAGGAAATGAAAGACAACATCAGACGGGGAAGCTAACTGCCTCCCATTTCTAATCATCACCCTATTAAGTAACCAACACATTCCGAGGTGTTATTACCGGTAGTCCTGTTTAA
>NW_008782074.1:0-257 GCF_000715545.1 Opisthorchis viverrini
CTCCTCTATTTTGGAAATGTCTGAATAATATTATTTTTATGGTTGTTTCGATCTTCGGCGTCTCCTTTGGACCTGTTGTGCACATTCTCTGTTCTTCGCCTGATTCGTCCGCCCAGCTTTCTAGATCCTCCAGGCTTCTCAATCGTTACCGATGCTCTTTCGTCGAGTGGCATTACAATATCGATCAGGAGGATTGCGTGTCCAAGTTTCGACAAATTTTACGATGTTGCTCGAGGTAAGGTGTCCAAGTCTGTTTG
>NW_008782075.1:0-257 GCF_000715545.1 Opisthorchis viverrini
GAGATATCGCAGTATATTTTCACAAAGGTTGTTGCATTAAATAACCCTTGGGAAAAGGAACACAAAAAGCATCCGTGAAATATTTTGGGAAAAATTTCCCACATATGTTGAAAGTGAAGTTCCGCCTTATGACGTGTTTCTGGTGTATTTTTTATCCACTCCAGAAACGTGCCTCAATTTTGGCCTAAACGACGCCTGTGTTAAGTATGCCTCTGTGGTCGTGACAAAGAATTTGAACCCAGTTCACATCCAGGCAT
>NW_008782076.1:0-257 GCF_000715545.1 Opisthorchis viverrini
CTTCGTTGCCAGGTCGTACATTGTCCACCCTCGGTTGGTTCCAGTCAGCACAAGGCTGAGCAAAAAGAGCTACTGAGGCAGACGGTCTTCAGGTGTGCAGAGTACATGTTCCAACCAGCGTAACGTATGAAACGTGAGAAATTCATCCTTCGCGGAGAGTTCCTTCTTCCTAAGATAATCTAGCGTACCTCAGCATTATTAGTCCGATGTTCCCACCAGGCCCGACCGATGCTTCGAAGACACCGATGGTCAAACAC
>NW_008782077.1:0-257 GCF_000715545.1 Opisthorchis viverrini
GGCTATCCAAATGAGAGTGAAATGAACGCGAACTCCCATGTCCCTTGCTGAGATTTTTGTCAAATGGTCTAGTTCCCGAGAATTTTCGACTATTTGTGAACACCAGGAAATAGTCAGTGATATTTCCTTTGTGGTAAAAAAATTTCAAGACGTATAGACATAGGTCTTTAAGCTTGCAGACTGAATGTATTCTAAATTCCTAAATTGGTCCTCGACACAGTGCGGTACCAAAATTTCACAGGTCGTTTCTTTAATCG
>NW_008782078.1:0-257 GCF_000715545.1 Opisthorchis viverrini
GATTCTCCCCAGGCGACGAGTATGCCATGCAGCCTCGAAAAACTAAGCGAAAAAATCACTTCTGGCCAACTGTGAAATGTTTAGACGGATGCATTTGTATTGGCGACACTGAAGAATAAGACGAACGATTTTCGTCAGCTAAAAACTGAACGCAATCAATCAGGTCCAAGTAAGTGTTCTTTCTGTAAAACTGAGGTCACGCTGCTCACGCTGTACACAGTTAAAAAAATGCAAGGATTTTTCTACCTATTTCAGAT
>NW_008782079.1:0-257 GCF_000715545.1 Opisthorchis viverrini
AAAAGTACATGTTCTCAAAGATCCTATTGCACTTTTCTGCACATTATTTGAATATCAAGCAATGATGACCGAACACTGTCCCGGGGTTCCTTCACCTTCCATCAGGTGCCGGGACGAAGCTTGGACACCAGCCAGACCCTACTTGTAATACTGATGTGTATTATTTGATGCGTTTTCGATGTCAGTTGGTCATTAGGCAGCCATTTTGATTTGTCTATCCTCATATCGGAATCCTTATTTGGAAACAAGTCCCACAA
>NW_008782080.1:0-257 GCF_000715545.1 Opisthorchis viverrini
CAAGTATAGTGAAGAATCTTAATCTGATGTTCTATACACAGAGAAAATGTTGAAAAAAACACGATATATCCTGCCTAAGTGGGAGCTAATCACACCGGTGTTCGAACGGTTAAGTGTTTAACCATTGACCGGAAGGTCGCGACTGTGAAACCTCCTGAGATCCGCACTGCTCATGATTTCGAATAAGGATGAAACAGCTACCAGGATTTTTAGCGTGGATTGGCCTCGGTGAGAGGACGAAATTTCGATTGAAAAAA
>NW_008782081.1:0-257 GCF_000715545.1 Opisthorchis viverrini
CAATGTCAAGCGAGTCCAGTGTATGTTCATCCGGGATCCATGAGAAAATTTGTGCTCGATTACAGCTTATTAATACAATCTTCGGACTAATTGGATGTGAAAATTAATTAAAAACTGAGGCCCAAGAATCGCTTACCGCAAACAAGCAGCGTTAATTAGTTGATAAAATCCACTGTTGGTGAAATTCGTGGGCGGGAATTATACTGAAATTGGTTTCCATGGCAATGCTTATACAAAAATGCGTAGTTTGGGTACGT
>NW_008782082.1:0-257 GCF_000715545.1 Opisthorchis viverrini
TTGGCTAGCTAGCTTTCCATTTTTACCACCTCCAAGCAGCCAAGAATCTGCTACAGGCATTTTGCCTGTAGAGAGAAAGTCCGCAAAAACATAGAATTAATTATGTGTACGACTGATAGAGGAACAAAGGCGCTTCCATTATCATCCAGAAGCAAAGTAAACTTGGTGGTGTAAAACGTCAATTTATCACTCTCAAATGCATTCGATATCACTGACAGTCGTCCCTTCAGAATTTGAACAGGGTTGTGTAAAAAACT
>NW_008782083.1:0-257 GCF_000715545.1 Opisthorchis viverrini
GTCAGCACTAGCCTACTTTCGCTTACCCGTCCCACTGTATACAGCAAGTAAGACGACCCAATGAGTGGCAGGACGTGACATTATTTGTAAGCGTGCACTTCATGGCTGTACGTGGGCTGGAATACTGACAGAATGTCCAGATCTAGACGTGAGGACAGTTAGGGTCCTCAACTGAAGCCTTTGGCTTAAAAGACTAATCGCACAGCAGCGGTGTTCGGTGAGAAATGCAAGTGCACCTCAACTTTCACAAAAAAAAA
>NW_008782084.1:0-257 GCF_000715545.1 Opisthorchis viverrini
CGCAGGTGAGTTCATGGCTACAAATTACTAGATCATGTACACAAATAGTCCCACGAATGTAGCGCCATTCTGGTGTACGCTGCGACACAAAATAATGTGAAAACCTAAACCGTAGCCCAAATCAGTGATAAAATTATTTGCTTTTAGCATTAACTGATCAGAGCTGAAAATGCTGGATGCTCGGTGGCACTGATAGTGCCAAATTGTGGCCTTGCCTAAGATCTCCTTGTTCTATTTCACTCAAATGACATCGCAGT
>NW_008782085.1:0-257 GCF_000715545.1 Opisthorchis viverrini
CGACAATCGATGGTCCCGACGTTGAAACTGGAGGGTCTTTGTCCACTAGAGACCGTTTCGTTCAGGACTGTGTCGGACGAGGACGACCCAGGGGTGAACATTTCATGACTTGGCGAAAAAACTTGAACGCATTTACCGGTCAGCTAATCCTCACTGAAAGAAATGACCTTTGCGATTAGGAACGATGGAACAAGACTAACCAGTGTATAGTGGCCCTGATAGATATTATCGTATCAAACAGCCAATGGTGGTCTTGA
>NW_008782086.1:0-257 GCF_000715545.1 Opisthorchis viverrini
TCGAGACACTTCGGAGTTTCGCGAGATGCCCACTGCTGACGATTCTCAATAAGGATAATACAGCTGTACAGTACCTCTCGCCTTCTCAGCATACATTGCTTTCAGTACAGGACGGAATCCACAAATAATCCCAAATGTGCTCACAGTACCAACAAAATATTTTACATTAGTGGAAGAATGAACTTCATCCGATGGGCGAAACTTCTATCTGATATGTCGTTCCTCGTCGAGCCAGTCAACACGTGCGACCGCGTGAT
>NW_008782087.1:0-257 GCF_000715545.1 Opisthorchis viverrini
GATCCGAGTGTAAACCAATGATCATGAATATTTTGTAACATCTAAATAACTTGGAGCTCAACTGCTTGCTCAGCTCTCGAGCATTCAGTTTGGCATTGCTTTGGGAGAAACGGTATGGCAGTTTGATACGAACGCTCACGGTTCACAGCTTATTGTCAACTCTATATTGTCTACTCTGTATGATTGCCTTTTTCTGCCAACTTCACCAAATCCAGCAATAGGTAAGTGATTCTTCGTACAAATAATTTATGAAGTCA
>NW_008782088.1:0-257 GCF_000715545.1 Opisthorchis viverrini
AGCCCGCATTAACCCAATGTGCTGCATGCACCTATTTTGTCAAGGAAACCACTGGTTATTTTATTATAAACTCACTGTTTATAACATGATTCTCCGTTTTCGCTGCTTCGTTTTTGCATCCATACCGCTCTTTGGCCCGGTCATCGCAAGTGTTGCCTGAATCAACACGTGGGTTTCTCTATCTGGTGGCGCTCAGCGTTGGCACAATGGAATTGAATTTTAAAACGCTAAGACGTTTCCCTGATGGACTAAAGCAA
>NW_008782089.1:0-257 GCF_000715545.1 Opisthorchis viverrini
GTCTTTGAGTTCGTTTCCTTTGGTAGCATATCACGTGAGCTATGCTCGCACTTCCTTCGTTTTTCAGTCACGCAAATCGGAGGGATTTTTCGCGCATTACTGGATGAGGCGTAAAGAGGAACAGTCTTAGTCTAAATATGAATAAACTCTCAAACGCTTTACTTTATCAAGCTAATAAATTTATCTATCTTTTGGGATCATTCACTTAATAGAGTTTGCGTACACAGGGTATTGGTGGATGATAGGTCTGTTTTCTC
>NW_008782090.1:0-257 GCF_000715545.1 Opisthorchis viverrini
TTAACTAAGGGTGACACTGTGTAAGAGGCAACTGGAGCTGTTTCATTGTTTAACAGTTCTTGATCCAGCGTTTAGCAATGATTTCAGTTTTTACCTCACCAAACAGGGTGTCCCTGATGTTTGAGGCTGACATGCTTGGAAATTCCTGTTCGTATATAGTCCAGTAGTGATCCATTTTTTCAGCAATGCTTTCTCTCAAACAAAAATTGGCCCGAATTATATTTAGAGGAGACCTAGTCATAGACTAAGTGGTGACA
>NW_008782091.1:0-257 GCF_000715545.1 Opisthorchis viverrini
ACGTTCGTGGTGGGAGTTATTGGGAAACAACTGTTAACTGGTAAGCGTCATACCGATTTGAGTTTCTGGCAAGTTTCATTCGAGACTTGTGATTGGTTCTCATGAGTGTTGCTTGTCTGCAGGATATTCATTCGGAAAACTGGATTCAGCACGGAGCAGTACGTAGCTATACTTGACACCGGCAGTCAGTCGACTTTTCTACCGAAAGACCTCTTCACCTCTTTGATCACATCGCTTGGAATTGATCAACAATTCAG
>NW_008782092.1:0-257 GCF_000715545.1 Opisthorchis viverrini
GCACCGCTCCGCAAGTACAGGGTACAAGACGGCTCCCGATTATATGGTACACTGAGGTTGAGCTAAAACCGTGTCAATGGCAGTCACCATCTCGGCAGAGCACGAGGCGGCTCGGTAGTTAGGGCACGAGTTTACTAATTAAAAGATCCGTGTTTCGAACTCGACTGCTCCTGTCTAAGCATGGGCAAGCTTGTACCCTTGTGCTTCCTTCGGGTGGGGTGCGACAGCCGAACCAAATTTTTTTTTCATTCGTTTAG
>NW_008782093.1:0-257 GCF_000715545.1 Opisthorchis viverrini
CAAGCCACCACAATAAATAGCAGTGGTAACCATATGCTGACACGCCTGGTCAGCCGTCTATTAGATCTGCTTGTTATTTGTCGTACAGTGCAGAAGAACTCCACGCATGAACCCTCAGCTGATATGATCTGTGGGTGGGAAAGTGTAACAGTAGCGTCAAACAGGTTGCCGGGTGCCCGATTGATCGTCCTGTGACTGTGGCCTGATCACTTTATGGCCTATTTTAACTCCAGATCACATGAAATTGACTGTTTTGA
>NW_008782094.1:0-257 GCF_000715545.1 Opisthorchis viverrini
AGCGCACAGACGGCCATCTATGATCAACAACCAAATAGGGTTTTCGAGCTTTCGGGACAAATTTTCAACCATTCTGTTAAACTTTCTGCCAACTTGGAAAACGGGCTCCCAAAACCCTTGGATGGATCAGTAGTAGAGTATTCAAGTTAAATGTCAGAGCATATATACGGATTCTCAAAAGTATTACAAATATTCCCAGACTGAAAGAACTTAGAGGAATAGAAATCTTTACAACTGACCACTGTCTCGACCCGGCC
>NW_008782095.1:0-257 GCF_000715545.1 Opisthorchis viverrini
TGCGTCATCCTTGAGGAAATGTGTAATTTTGGACGAGCTGATTGAGGCCAACTCACAGCTGGGGAGCATTATCAACCGAATAGCTGTGCGATCCTCGTCTGGATCGAGAGGAGAAAGTCAACGAACGGAAGTGTTAATAGGGCTCATTGGAATCTCTGAAACCATGCATGACTCGCAATCCCAATACTGATTTGAGAAGTGGTGACGAACAGAAGCTAAAATGGAGAACGCAGCTGCCCTAGGAGTAGTCAGTCTCT
>NW_008782096.1:0-257 GCF_000715545.1 Opisthorchis viverrini
TATGCAGCGATGTTGAAGTCGACAAAAATGACCGAATAGTTCACTTGACTGCTTTGCTGATTCTGGAATTCTCTTGTGACTTCTGTGTGCAGCGGTATCATGAGATGGCTTGTAAGATTTTGGTGCCTTGAAAGGTCTATACCATCATGGAAGATCGCATCGGATCCCGTAACGCAATACATCTGGCAGGCCGAGCCCCCAAGCCGCCGACACCTCACATAGATCCTATTAACTGGATTAGGCTTATCATCAGTTGC
>NW_008782097.1:0-257 GCF_000715545.1 Opisthorchis viverrini
TCCTAAAGCAGAGAAATGGGGTCATCGAAAATGCTTGTCCCGTCCTTACTAACGCAGAGCAGTAGTACTCAACTGTTGAGAAGGAACGTTTGACGATAGTCTGAGCCATGGATAACATAGGACCATATCTGCTTGGACAAAGACTTCATTTCAAGAACGATCACAATATCTATGAGTGGATCGCGATCCCCAGAGATTTTTATGAAAAAGCTCGCGCGCTGAGTACGACTCGCGATCCGGCACGTATCAGAGTAGGA
>NW_008782098.1:0-257 GCF_000715545.1 Opisthorchis viverrini
TTGGAAGAAAAGACCTGCTGACTGCAGAGTGATATGTATACAATCTTCTATTGAAAGGATGAATGGTAACAAGATTTTGGTCATTTTTGCAGGATTTTGTGTTTCCCTGTTCTAGACAATAAGCAATTGAGGACGCAGTTTATTAGAGTTCGTTGCTCTTAAAATCTAAGTGCTACCTCAAAATGTACTGAGTTTAGTAAAGAATATTGTCAGATTCTGATGATATATGCGATCAAGATGAGTGAAAATAAAAAAAA
>NW_008782099.1:0-257 GCF_000715545.1 Opisthorchis viverrini
CCATTTGCTCCTGTCATAAGAATGAATTTTGGAACAAAAAAAGCCTAATTGGATAGAGAAAACTCTGTGTTAGCTTGCTCAGTTTCAATAATCTGGACAGGACAGGTTTCCACTTATTGCTCAAACAAATAGAAGGACAAACAGAGAGTGAAAGGACCTGCTTGGTAACAGCCATCGAGCGAAAATGGCTTACTATCACAAGCAGTTCTGCTAGGGGCTTCCATAAACAGTTAACTGCATTGTGAACTGATCCGCCC
>NW_008782100.1:0-257 GCF_000715545.1 Opisthorchis viverrini
ATTAGACTGGAGCAGGTTTATTGCAAAAAATATTTTTGAATTTTTGATACATTTTCCTTGAACCCTTGTTTCCGTTCCTTTTCATTCTATCCGTTATCTTTCAGCGATGATACCTGATCACCCAGGTTACTGAACCCTCCCCATAAGAGGCCAGAAAGCTGATGTGCAGCAACGTATAAAATTCGGTTACCAGGCCTTAATTCTTGCAACGGGTCCGACGATTTGCAAGCTTAAACGTGTGGTTGGTCGTAACACTG
>NW_008782101.1:0-257 GCF_000715545.1 Opisthorchis viverrini
GCTCGGTACATCGGTGAAGATGAAACCTTCCCTTTAGCTAAATATAACGTATCCTGACAATCATAAAAACAAAATAAAACCTAGTTGTGACGAGGGCTTCAGCAACACGCTTGCATCAACCAGGTCGCGAATGGCCGCTCCGATCTTAGTTTGCGCGGACGTAATAGACGTAATTGTAGTCTAAGTCGTTGTGAGAGCATTTGCAAACTTAACACGTAGGAACAAATTCAAAGAAATCAGATTTTTTGAAAAAATTT
>NW_008782102.1:0-257 GCF_000715545.1 Opisthorchis viverrini
CGAAGCTCCGCTCCGCCTCAAATTGCTCTACCGTGTCCGTTTACAAGGGCGTTAATTTAACTCTCTTGAGACTCTTGACAATTTTCAGTGTTCGAAATCTATGAGCAAATGATACCTTTAATTTTCCGTTTCGCAGATTATTGCTGCTTGGTTGGTGTTTGCGAATAAAAATTTCGGGTTGAAGGGCATTCTTCCTTGCACCTGTGGTATCAGCGCTTAATTTCAAGAATAGATTGCACGCTTACAAGTGATCTCAT
>NW_008782103.1:0-257 GCF_000715545.1 Opisthorchis viverrini
GGCGAATTTAGAATTTTAAAAATTTCTACATTGGCAGAAGTATACCCGGAAGGTTCAGTAACTGACTGATGATACTAAAACGCACTCGTGGGATGAGGTGCACATGTGCTGTTTAAATTTTATCGGTTTTCAAAGTACACAAGACAAGAAAATCCATTTGTGCATCGATTAGTGCCCAAAGTATAACCGTTTTCAACTGTGAAGGCAACGTACCGCTAGGGGTGTCTTCATTGAAATCTGTTAAACATTGAAAAGAA
>NW_008782104.1:0-257 GCF_000715545.1 Opisthorchis viverrini
ACTTTGTCGTATATCTAACAACTAGATGATGCTGAAGAAAATCTCCAGACCAATGAGCTCAATGTAGGTGACTGAGATTGTCCCATGTTCATTTCGTTTGGATTAACTATTTGAGCAGTTGCTGGTGTCCAGTGGTTTCACACTACCACTGACAGGGTGGCACCAGTATGTTTTTATACGAAACAGGGAACACGATCATGACCAACAGATTTAAGAGGGGACTTACCACCTGATCTCATTCAATTCCAAATGTCATT
>NW_008782105.1:0-257 GCF_000715545.1 Opisthorchis viverrini
GGCCGCCTCATATTTCAGTCGGTACGATACGTCAGTATTGCAATGAACTGCCCAGATGAAACAACTAAGAAGGGTTGTTAGCGGATGGTTATAAATATTGCGAGCACTCTAAGGATCCCTTGAATAGAAGTGAAACAACTTTTCTGATCGACAGATTAACCATTTTTTGTTTGTCCATAACTTTGTCGACGGGCGGTTCAGAGATTGAACTTCCTTCATTAGTTGGGTTACAGTGACTCGAAAGGCGTGCACGAATG
>NW_008782106.1:0-257 GCF_000715545.1 Opisthorchis viverrini
ACCACATGAAGTATGCCTGCCATGGTGAGTACATCTTTGGTCTCTTTAGTCTTGATCAGGCGGATGTGTCAGCGTTTTGGAAGAATTGTAAATCATTCGCCAAAAGGACAGAGCACCCACTGACGAGCTTTGAATATAATCCAAGCCTTTATATTTTCCAAACAGCTATTACTTGGCAAAACCTCTTGACTATCCATCAACCGTCCAAAAATTGAAAATGGTTCAAACGAATTCGAAATTTCACAATTGTGGACAGT
>NW_008782107.1:0-257 GCF_000715545.1 Opisthorchis viverrini
GGACCAGCAAGCGTCCCGAATTTTGGCCAATCCTGTGCGGGATAGGCTTTTCTACCCTAGCAGCGCCTAAATGTGAGCGGTGAAGCGGGATCCGTGCGGGATTCCGCCTAACATAAACCCGTTTGAATTGCTCATAAGAATTACGTCTGAGGATGCAGCTTATTCAGTATAGCTCACTTGTAGGAAAATTATGACCTCTAACCCGTGAATAATCGTTGTAAACATGTGGAATTTGAACCTCAACATAACTTCTTTGA
>NW_008782108.1:0-257 GCF_000715545.1 Opisthorchis viverrini
ACCCGATTCCGATACGTATCACTAAGACATAAGCACGATTACAGCCATCCGAAAAATCCCTCGTACATCCAGTTGGCCACGCTGATCGCCGGCGGATCGGCTATCCACACAAACGCGAGAAAAGAGTGACTGTAGCCAAACGGGCCACATAAAATTCGCCGGATTAGAAAACTACTGGCTGGCTTCAGGGTGCAGTCCTCCGCAAAAACGAATCTCTTGGGAGCGACTCCAAAATCATTACTTCTTGGTGCCGCCAC
>NW_008782109.1:0-257 GCF_000715545.1 Opisthorchis viverrini
CGACGGTGTCGATATCCGTTTACCAAAATGATTCTCAACTCGCAGAAGCATATAAATACTACCCAGTTTCCAGAGTTTCAAGTACTTAAGTGTTATTTCTGGATGTCAGCAAAATCACTGATTTTACGGCAGCCACACTGAAGTCGTGTTATTTGAGAACTACGTATGCCACTTAGTAAGCGGATAAATTATACTCGGCTGAGACACCCCAAAATGCCCGTGTATTGGAGCCTGCTTTACTGAAACAAGCAGTAAAC
>NW_008782110.1:0-257 GCF_000715545.1 Opisthorchis viverrini
TTGGAATACCATCGAACTGTGTAGGCGTGACATACGCTGTTTACTTCAGGATAAGATTTGTCTATTAGAGTGTGACTGCCTGGATGATGAATGATTGATCGTGTGCATCATTTCCATACACACCTAACATCAGATGTTCTCACCGGGTTCTTTCTCGACTTCAGCTGCTTGCATTCGATGGGTCGATAGACAGTCACAGAATCGTCACAATCGAAACTTTATCATTGTAGCTGAACAGAGGAACATGCGGTTCTTAT
>NW_008782111.1:0-257 GCF_000715545.1 Opisthorchis viverrini
GACAGGAAATTGATACCAATTGTCGTTTTTAGTTAGATAGGACGCTCTACTTATCGGCAGATGAAAGAGCAACTGAATCAAACTCGTCTACCTGTCATTGTTTTTTCTTCTTAACAGAAATTTCGGAGTTTAGCTAAGTGTTACACTGATCTGCCTCACGCAACCATACGCTCATCGGTTGGCCTAAAATACATCAACGGTTTAAGAGCTGACAGAAACAGTAACCATTTTCGGGCAAGTTTGGGAAACAATCGAAA
>NW_008782112.1:0-257 GCF_000715545.1 Opisthorchis viverrini
GGACCGCTGGTGCTTCACATATGGGTGTGCTACTTTCCATCCCGGCTATGTAATCATTTACTTTAACCTGTGTGTTGACCTTCAGGTCGACGACGGAATCATCGTGCGAATTCAGCTCTAACTCCGCTAGACGCATCTCGTCAGGCGCCTTATAAGCTGTTCTTTTTCCATTTCCTCTGACTTAATTTGCGCTCGCTATAAAGCAACCGACTTTAATCTTGTAAGCTTAGGTGAGTCAGAGTCAGGAGATGAACCGG
>NW_008782113.1:0-257 GCF_000715545.1 Opisthorchis viverrini
AAGAGTTTTCAATAACCTTGTGAGTAGTTACCTTTATGAAGACACTTCAGTTAGTTGAAAGGTCGATTGTTGAAGGATGACGGCCTTTTTATACACTAAACCGTAAACTTAATAATTAAGAAAGAAGAGGGTAAGAGAGCCACTAGTTGGTTCAACGGAAGACTTGCGCTTCATTCCGCATCATCCCGTCTACAACCATCGAAAGCCTGGAAGGATCCACATAACTTTCGAAAGCGCTGCGAGAAGTGAAGGTGTTT
>NW_008782114.1:0-257 GCF_000715545.1 Opisthorchis viverrini
GCGGTTTGTGTGAGGGAACAGAGATCACCACAGAGAGGGGTGGAGTTTCAGTCACAGATGCTTACTCAACACCAACTTTGTTTTGACGGGAGACTCACCTGGAATGAGGTTGGATCTCCATTTACGATGTTCTTAAGCAACTGCATGCGCTACGCCAGGCCACCTCATGTATCAGTTGCGATGATATTCGAGATATCCCAAAACATTGTAATACGATACTCATTAGGCTGCTGGAAACTCTTCGACAGCCCAGAACC
>NW_008782115.1:0-257 GCF_000715545.1 Opisthorchis viverrini
CACCAGCCTAACACTTTCAAAAAGTGGCCAAAGTTGGTACCATCGCCTACGGTTACTAGTATGAGGTTGGATTAGGTTACCAGGTACTCAACACCGCACATGGACACAGACCTAGCACGTATGATAATTAGCCAAGCAAGGCGACATCTAGTACGGCAATGAGTATGACGGGCCGTCAGTTAAGTTTCTCATGTATGGCTGAGGCCTTATTTTTGACTGCCTGCGTGCATACTGGCCTAGTGTTTACTATAGGTAGC
>NW_008782116.1:0-257 GCF_000715545.1 Opisthorchis viverrini
CTGCTAGACCCGTGTCTATGTGCGGCGCTGGTTGTGGGGCCTCACCTATGCACGGTGACCTAATGAAAAGTTCAACGGCGGCCCGTCATAATAATAGCTATATAAAAATCGCCTATCCTGATTGTTTATAGTAACTGCCGAACACGTACCCGTGCTCGCAGCTGACTATAAGGGCCCGGCTTCAAACAAATGACCAACCATACCCATACATGTCGTCCATCTGCCAAGCTCATGCCCAAAAACTGCACAACCGTCCT
>NW_008782117.1:0-257 GCF_000715545.1 Opisthorchis viverrini
TGACTGCTCTCCGTTGACCTTTATGGCATGGATGCACCTTTTGAAATAAAGATCCGGCCATTGTGGCCCGCGGAATCTTTGCAGCATTCAAGCCGGACCACCACGTCAATATAGCAGTCTCAGTTCGGAGTTCAATCCGGAAACGGAACAAAACGACTTTCACGGTGAATCGACAAATGCAGCATATTTTGCATCAAAACGCCTGGAGTGACTATCTATTTTCCATCATGAAAATCTTCAGCAGCTCCTGACATTTA
>NW_008782118.1:0-257 GCF_000715545.1 Opisthorchis viverrini
GTTCTTAATGCTCGGAACGGACTGATCTCTAAGTCGAGAGAACAGGTGTATGCAATGTAGCCTCATCGCCTGGCAGACTGAGCATGTGCGTTCTCAAGTACAGGTGTTAATCGTCTGGGAGCGCCTGGGGATGTTTACACCCCAAACTATAAGTTAGTTTATGTAGTTTGACCTCACCATGTTTGTTCCAACAATATCACCTTGAAACCTTGGCGGTCGCGGCCCCAGCTGCCTCAAAACGAGAGAGCATGCATATG
>NW_008782119.1:0-257 GCF_000715545.1 Opisthorchis viverrini
GGAAATTATGTACACGAATAAAGGAACACCACGTGGCTGTCAGTAGAAATGACCACTTGTCCTTGATGTCTATACACGGGAAGCGAAGAGGCCACAAATTCAATGTGGAAAACACAACGATTTTGGCACACGGAGACACGGGACACAGAAGAGAATTCCTGGATGCATGGCACTGCACGGCGGAATCAATCAACCGGTGCATCGAACAAGATCCAGTTTACGCCATTTTACGTGCAAGAGACCAACGTCTCAACCGG
>NW_008782120.1:0-257 GCF_000715545.1 Opisthorchis viverrini
TGTAATCCAGGCCTAGAGGCAGTAGAGCAAGAAGTCCGGAATCTGACGCTTCAAATGGAAAAAATGACCGAAGAACATACCCAAATGAGTAGAGAACTGTTTGAGAGGCTGTCAATGTCATGCGCCCCCGAAAGGCGTTGTCGTGGACCAGTCACTTTTGCTGTTGGAGCTAAAGACCTCTTCAGTCCATTGGATGATAAAGACAGTCCAGACCCCCCAGATGGTGACCCAGGAGAAGTTGCTCAGGAAATCGCAAA
>NW_008782121.1:0-257 GCF_000715545.1 Opisthorchis viverrini
CGTTCGATCGGAGACTGCCTTTTCTGCCCTGCATGCTTGGCGGATTCACTACGGCGATTTTTAGGTGCGAGGGTGTCTCAGTAGGTTTTGAGCATTCTGGAATTAACTTCAGGAAGCTAGCTTTCCCATTCTGATTGGTTCGCAGGAAAACTTTCCCTGGTGGAATCATCTAATGCACAAAGATTAGGCTGGTTTTGCGCACTTGTCAGTGGTCCATCTTCACACAGAATACTACAGACTTCTCAGGCATCTACAAA
>NW_008782122.1:0-257 GCF_000715545.1 Opisthorchis viverrini
CGTGAGATGCGCACCTCTGATGATTCCCAGTGAGGATGTAATGGCTTTACGGTGCTTCTCAGCTTTTGGGCATAAAATACCTTCACGTACACGAAGAAATCTTCATAAAATGTTGCTAGGGTGTTTTACACCATCAAAACCTAGGGATTAAATCTTTCTCTAGTCTTGTTGTGGAACACGCGAGCAATTTAATCACCACATCTGAGGAGAGTATGAATCGAATTAGAGTCTAACCCGTTGATTTGGGGCATTTCTGG
>NW_008782123.1:0-257 GCF_000715545.1 Opisthorchis viverrini
GCTTTACTTAGGAGTCATAAGCGGAAAGCGACATTCCATCAGTGACACATTGTAAATAAAATGAACACTGCCCATTGGCTGTTGATCCATTGGATGTTAATCTGTTGGCCGAACTTTACAGTTGACCTGCAAATGTACCGTGACTCTACGATGCGACAACATCAGTGCGCAGTCCGGCGGGTGTTCACTTAAGCAGTACCGCTTCGACTTTTCTGTAGATAAAGGTGAATAGATAGAAAGATAGACAGAAAGATAGA
>NW_008782124.1:0-257 GCF_000715545.1 Opisthorchis viverrini
CAAAGTGTGAGTAGTAATATTTTACATCCCCTGACGCATCTTCTTCTGTTTTCCCAGTTGAGGTGTTGAACAGCCTGTTTTCGGAGTAAGCCCCCGTGTGTGAACTAATAATTTTCTCCGAAAAGTCTGTAACGTTGTTTTTCTTCTATAGTCGCTTCTTGTTCTCGGTGTCGGATTTCTCGTGATTTATCAAATGCACGTGACTAAATCGGTGGAGTATAGAGCCTATATCGTTATCACAATGGAGTGTGAGATAT
>NW_008782125.1:0-257 GCF_000715545.1 Opisthorchis viverrini
TCGCATAATATCATTGCTTTCCACAAAGCCACGGACTCATCAACCAGTAAGTAAAACACAAAATAGCATTCTCATGATCTGTGTGGGTTCCTCAAACTAGAAAAATCGTGAAATACAGAGTGGATTTCGTTCACGAACCTGAGCCAATTCGCATGCGGTTTCCGTGACAGCGCTAAACAGCGGAATCATCGCACACTAGTGCAGCCTATATTAGGTTTGGAAGGAAGCAAATTAGATTACAATTTGTTTGGGGCGTG
>NW_008782126.1:0-257 GCF_000715545.1 Opisthorchis viverrini
AGGGAATGAGCAGCGGCACGTTTTTATGAACTACTGAAAGCTTATCTGTTTTGCATAAAGGTTCCATATAGGACTGCGGAAAATGCACTGTACGGCTTCGTCAACTAGGAACCTTAAATTCTGTCAAGAGGGCTCCAGCAATCGTTGGCTTGTTCAGACACCCCTCTGAGTGAACAGTCAGAATATTTTGTCGTAATCATCAACCCTTGCAGGCGGTCTGCTTATCACGAAGCCATGGGTTTGGGTTGTAGCCACCC
>NW_008782127.1:0-257 GCF_000715545.1 Opisthorchis viverrini
TTCCAAGCGGAGGGAAGGTGGCCTTCGTCGATCAACTGACGAAACACCAGGTAGAAATGTCTTGCCAGTTTGAACGACATCTCCTTGATGGTCGTTGGATGGACCTCGTCTGGCTTCAATGCGCACAACAGGTAGATCTTGTGCAATAGTTATCGAATATCCCTCCGCTAGGACAAAGCCGATTAGAGGCCGCTCGCGGTTACGCCGTTACAAGTTCGCATGTGACGAGGAAGCTCATTGAATGTGCTGTTATGTAC
>NW_008782128.1:0-257 GCF_000715545.1 Opisthorchis viverrini
GTAAGGCCCAAGAAGGTCTTTCGAATCTGACTTTCTCTCAATGCTTTTGAGATCTTTCAAAAAATCTGTTCAGAATACTTACACTGTCCCCCGGATATTCACCTCCTTACATTAATAAAAGCGTGGGGAACTTCTTGTTGGGGATCAGATCCTGATGAAGCTTGCAGCATTCTTCTCGCTGATTATTTTGTATCCACCCTAAAGTTCCCACCTCCTGTTACTGACATCTTACTGACATTCCGTCGTCCATTATCAGG
>NW_008782129.1:0-257 GCF_000715545.1 Opisthorchis viverrini
AGAAGCATGTAAACGGAGAACAATATTGAACAAACACTGCGTATGGTTCGGCACTCAAACAAGATTGCATGCCTGAGCCTTTAGGGCAACTTTGATCTACAACATTAAGCATCATTTAATTGTCCAAACATTCATCTCCCGCATTTATCCAGGCCCTGAATATAACCACGCCTTCTCTTCTAATCATATCTTCATTGCTTTGGATCAAATCAAGATATAGCCCCTCCACGTGTCGTACTGACGGCAGTTTTGAGGAC
>NW_008782130.1:0-257 GCF_000715545.1 Opisthorchis viverrini
GGCTGCTACAACCGGATGTACAGGATTATGTGCCTCCATTATCCCCAGCTTTGAGAGCTCCATGCTTGACTTTATACCCGTTGATAGCCTGCAGTGTCCCGTTTGTTTGCTGGCGTCGCTGAAGCATTTTCACAAACGAGAAGTTGAACGCTGTTTGAATGTCTGGCTCACTTGAGTCACACCCGACTGTAGCTATGATACAATCATATAGGATTGTTTACGAAACCGCGGGTGATCTGTCTCGGGAATTTATGTGC
>NW_008782131.1:0-257 GCF_000715545.1 Opisthorchis viverrini
CTCAAGAAAACGAATGGTGCATGGCAAAAGCGGTCATCAAGTGCTAGGTGTAACTCCTTGTAATCAGGAAATCATTGAGTGTAATTGATTTCGATGTACATCATGCTTTTTGGGCGCAACTTGTCATTTACCTCTGCTGTGAATGTCTCATCTGATCATTTTCACTTGAGCTTTCGTGACTGCGATCGTTAATTCATACGTCCAAGTTCACTCGTAGTCGGCTACGGTTTTCAGGCTTAGTTAAAATCGACAAGCTT
>NW_008782132.1:0-257 GCF_000715545.1 Opisthorchis viverrini
CTCTGTCGTACTCCAACATGCACGTCAGATACCACTACTATGTCACAAGCTCACGGTCATTTTTAATTACCGGGCTACCCAGTTTTGTGTTCACTGTGTGCCAACATCCTGACTCCGTGACACGAAATTGCATGAGTTAACTCCGACAACACAGAGTACAAGAAGGCGGTATCGAAATTTGAAACCCACACGTCGAATTACCAATAACAAGCTAAATATCATCCTAAGAGCCGGAACTTATCCTTGATCCAGATGTT
>NW_008782133.1:0-257 GCF_000715545.1 Opisthorchis viverrini
AAAAAGGGTGAAAACGGTCGTGGGCTGTCTCGTTGTTTTGTTTTGCAAATGCATTTTAAGGTTAGGGTTGAATTATGCGGCGTTTTATGCGGAGGCCGACCTTATCGAGTGGATTCATGACTACGTAGTTTGGTTCACTTCTGGATGAATAACCTGAAGCAAAATTAGTTGGCTTCAGAATTGTCTCGGAAGCCTACTGTCTAGGCACCATGATAGGCTTCCAAATCTATGTTCACCTTGATACAAATGATAACAAT
>NW_008782134.1:0-257 GCF_000715545.1 Opisthorchis viverrini
CTCGCGTGCCTCCCGGTCAGTAGTATCACTGTTATAACGGTAGCGGACCGAAATGACTCTGCATTTGACTCGTACTCAGTTGATTCTAGAAATCCTTGAAAAAGTTACACATGGCAACCGAAACGTCGGATTACAATATCTTACTCCACTACACCGTGTTTTGACTTTAAAAAATTTCATGTGAAACGTCATTGTTGAGTTGCCTGTTAAAAATCTGGTTACTATACCTACTAAGTTGTGCAGTAAGTCCAAGCCAG
>NW_008782135.1:0-257 GCF_000715545.1 Opisthorchis viverrini
ACCACATGAAGTATGCCTGCCATGGTGAGGACATCTTTGGTCTCTTTAGTTTTGATCAGGCGGATGTGTGAGCGTTTTGGAAGAATTGGAAATCATTCGCCAAAAGGACAACGCACCCACTGACCAGCTTTGAATATAATCCAAGCCTTTGTATTTTTCAAACAGCTATTACTTGGCAAGACTTCTTGACTACCCATCAACCGTCCAAAAATTGAAAATGGTCCAAAGGAATTCGAAATTTCACAATTGTGGACAGT
>NW_008782136.1:0-256 GCF_000715545.1 Opisthorchis viverrini
TCAGTTATCGGAATGGCTATAGGAAGCTAATGGGCGCTCGAACTTGCCAAAAGCGGAACAGTACAGCTACATTCTTAAAGTTGTGTTTAGGACGCATGTAACACCCGAATTCCTCATTTCACCCGTAAGGAATTTCGTGCTCCTACGTTGGATAAGCCTCATAGTTCCTGAGACAGAAGCAGGGTTGCACGACTTGCATTCAGTACCAATATCCCCAAATCCCTAGGAAGTTGTAGCTGGCCAGATTTGTCCCAAA
>NW_008782137.1:0-256 GCF_000715545.1 Opisthorchis viverrini
AGAGAGAGAGAGAGAAAATACGCTAAAGTCAAAAATGAGCAAACTAACTAGATGACATGTGGAGGAAATATTGAAAGAGTATGAATGAAACTTTTCAGGAGTAAATATTTAGCGTAGGCCAGAGAGTTTTTCACAGCCAAAGTCGACATCATTGAATTCGTAGCTCAGTGCAAAAGGGAACATGGTTTGAACTACAGTGACTAGAGTTTATCGTTACGAAACTGGCAGGTATGTGTGGATTTAGTTGAGCCTCAGA
>NW_008782138.1:0-256 GCF_000715545.1 Opisthorchis viverrini
ACACTGATGACAAGTGAAATGCAGCGCCCATGCCCTACACATACTGCACCGACTGAGCTACCGCAGACGCTAGGCTAAGTTGAAATTGTGAAATTGAATTCACATTTCTTTGCCATTCTTTCACAAACTGGACCAACATTTGATGCTTGTCTGCATGGACCCCGTTTACCCTCCATGATATGTAAAACACTATCGCCCATGCACCTGGAGAACGTTATTATTAAGTTGATATAGAGGTAATGGGAAATCGGAATGT
>NW_008782139.1:0-256 GCF_000715545.1 Opisthorchis viverrini
ATGTTCCCTCGGGATGAAGTACCCTAGTACTTCATCCCGGGGTTCAATGAGAAAGGAACCAATGCCCTTTTATTTTGCGATTGTTCATGTAAAGCACGGTCATATGTAGGTTAGAGTAGGTATCCTTCAGGGAATTGGAACGCTTAAGCACTAGATGCCTTGGAAATGGAACTGGACACTGTAAAGAGTTGGTCGAGATTACAGCCTCCCGATCGTGTTGTGTCTTTCTGAACAGTGGTGCAACTCTGTATCGGTC
>NW_008782140.1:0-256 GCF_000715545.1 Opisthorchis viverrini
TTTCGGCTGGTTCCGCCATACAAATAGCCTAATATCATCTCAGGTGAAAAGTGTAAAGATGTCTAGAGTGTGACAAAACAACTTCGACTTCCCAACTTCTGGTCCTAGCTTACAAACTGCGCCACAACATCGCATCGGAGGTTTCAAAACTGACATCCCAGTGCGATGATGGTGACAGGGTTTGCGACTTTCGCGTACGGAATAATAAATGCTTTAACAGAAAGGCCATGTAATCTTAAAGTAAGTTGTGAATATG
>NW_008782141.1:0-256 GCF_000715545.1 Opisthorchis viverrini
GAGCTAAGAAGGTAATCAAAGGAAACTGGGCCGATGATTTTCCGGTACGGTGCGAATTACCCGAAATAAAGATCTAATGCAATCTGCTTCTGTCCAATTCGTAGGATATTTGACACAGGCGACAAGGATGGAGCAGAACCGGAAGGCGCTCTTTCGTATTCCGCGAGGATCTGAATTGCCATCTTATGTCAGATAGGTGTATTTAAAGCCCACTGAATCAGCAAACCAGGGTCTGCCTTTGATTGTCCTTGAGGTT
>NW_008782142.1:0-256 GCF_000715545.1 Opisthorchis viverrini
GGTGTAGCCAACTACGAATAATTGTGGTGGGCTGGCGCTATGTCCCATCCCATTCCACTTTCATTCCCTGGTTCACGGCATGTGCTGTTAATGATAATGATAGCGGTGATGGTACAGTGGCATCACTTAAGGTCGTTCGTTTCACACACTTGTTAGGGTACCATCCCAGTAAGCGATCTTATCGGGATTAAACCGCAAGCGAGGTACATACGCGTGCGGACCGCGTCGTCGCAGCTTATAACAACGAGTAAGATAA
>NW_008782143.1:0-256 GCF_000715545.1 Opisthorchis viverrini
GCGGCCCATATTAACTCAAATGGAAATCGGGGCATTTCCGTCAGAATCACATTGCAAAATAGTGTGAAACACAAACATGCCTAGAAATTTCGAAGCCATTATATGGAGGCTGGGTGAAAATGTGCGTTCGTGGCGACTCACCGTAAGTGCTTGGAGTGGATTGAACAGCTGTGGGGAAGTTGGAAAGTTGTTGTAGATCCCAGTGTGTTTAGCAACAGCATGCTATTCAGATAGGCTGGACCAATTAGAGTCCATT
>NW_008782144.1:0-256 GCF_000715545.1 Opisthorchis viverrini
TTTGGTATCTGAATATCGAGGCTACGTCTCGACTAATGTTGTCTTTATGTAGACAACTTCTGGGAATATCAGTCACAGTTTATCTGCTCCTTGTATTACAATCTAGGATTGGAAACATCATTAAAATTTATCAATCATCAAGTTACCTACTTTCATGAATACAAAACGCTTTAATGGCGAAACGGCACACAAACCGCACCGCTTCGGCCGGACATAACCAACTGATGTCCGGCACAAACGTGGAAGGATTCTCACC
>NW_008782145.1:0-256 GCF_000715545.1 Opisthorchis viverrini
ATCCGAGAGGAGTGGAGGACAAACAGTCGGACGGAAGAGCAGGACATGTGAAACGAAGTTCCTCATCACGTGCTTTCACATTTCAGCGCTAGGTAAACAAGACATGAGGTCGTCGCAGACTGTGTGAATTTTGTTTACTTCATTTTGGCGCTCCTGATAAAACTGATCAAATTTGTGCTTTCATTGGTATGAGATTTTGGCTACCTCTCCAGTTTTCATGACCATCACCGGTAGGACAACACTGATCAGCGTCGGA
>NW_008782146.1:0-256 GCF_000715545.1 Opisthorchis viverrini
CCCCCACTGTTGACCCTAATAGCATTGGTTGATCGCCAAAATGATATTAGATTATTAACACGTAATTTCTGGTCAGAAGTTTACAGTTCCCAAAAACTGCATTTACAGCGCACGCAAATTGTAAGTTATGGTGTTTTTTTGTGGAACGGGTTTATAATTATCCTGAGGGTATGTCAGTGTTTGGTACCGCCTCGATAAGATATGGTGAGTAAATTCACTGCGCCACATATTTAACGGAATCGAGAACGGTTGCCTG
>NW_008782147.1:0-256 GCF_000715545.1 Opisthorchis viverrini
CTGCCGCGCTTCGAATCGCACGATAATTCACATGCGTAAATGATGCTCGAATTGCTGGAACGGATCAATGGAACCAGTTTAATTCCATCCACCAAATATCTTGGTTGTAATAAACTGGGATGAATCACTTATCTGATTGCCCTTCACCTAGTTATTCTTGAAGGAGTTTGTATCACGTTCAAAATTGTTGCCGTGTTTACCAGAGCCGAAAGCGTGTGCGCAAAAGAGGACTCGGTAGAGCGTCCTGGAAGTCATA
>NW_008782148.1:0-256 GCF_000715545.1 Opisthorchis viverrini
AACAATATTGACAAACGGAACTTATTAGCCTGTTTAACATCAGTGATGAACAAACTGTGCACCAGAAAGAACGCCTTCGTAATCGAAGGACCCACGACAACTGGCAAGACTTTGTTTGTGAAGCTAGTAGCAGAAAATTACGTCTATGGGACAGTTCAACGATCAGGTGACCATAGTCAATTCTTCCTGATGAACCTGCTCAACAAAACATTAGCATTGATGGAGGAGCCGAGAATGACCCAACTAACAGTCAATG
>NW_008782149.1:0-256 GCF_000715545.1 Opisthorchis viverrini
AATAATGAACGATGACATAATGAGAAAGGACCGTGTTGATCTGCACTGACTGCGACATTTTACCGCAAGATTACAAAACACCGGCAGCGTCTACCACTTGTTTAGGCCAGAGTCAAGGGAGGGATAATGACGATTCACCTGGGCTGCGCGATTATGCGCTAGCGCATGTGTTAAAAAGCCATCGCCATCTTTAACAGCAAAACTCCAATGACCTTTTCGTGATGTTGACTGCCAAACAACAATAAGGGGATAAATC
>NW_008782150.1:0-256 GCF_000715545.1 Opisthorchis viverrini
GTCGTTGGTGATGGTGATAATGATCAGGGCTTTGAAAATCACCTAGAATCAGCAGGTGGGAGAATAGGCATGAAGAGAAACAAAGGAGCATATTGGATAGGAGTACCTTGTATTTTGATATAACTGGGAAACATAGTAGGCAAATCAGTAGTAGTCTCTGTGTCTCAGTTTCAGGGCGAGTTTTTTATTGGTCACTGATCATAACTGATAGCATCGAACGGCTTCTAGGAAAGGGACGTAGCGTTCAGGACAAATA
>NW_008782151.1:0-256 GCF_000715545.1 Opisthorchis viverrini
TAGACTAGAACAATCAGAGTTTTACAGTTGGTTTTTGAAATCCAAATAGTGTTATTAAAGGAAAAAGCTATTTATTTATAGTACATCGATCGCAGTCTTTTCGACCACTGCTTATGTTTACAGCCACACGGCTGTTTTCCCACCAAATCGATATTCACGACTGGGCGTGTCTATATTGTACAGCGACTTCTAATTTTCGGGAGAACCAACTCCATTGCTGAGGACAAAAGCTCACCAAAGAGATGAGGTTGGAGGC
>NW_008782152.1:0-256 GCF_000715545.1 Opisthorchis viverrini
ACATGTCTGAGCGCAGGCAAGTTCAACTGTCTATGAAATTCTAGCAACGGGAGTTTGTTATGCAATCTTAACATTTTTCAAACTTCAGACCTTTCTAAAGTAATAATATGAATCACAAACGGTTCATCACTCCTAAAATGACGTTACATAAAGTCAAACTTATAAACTGTCCACTGACGATTTGATTTTGAGGCGTCAAACGATATTTAGGCCGCCGGTTCAGTAACCTCTTTGAGTGCCGCAGAATTTATTCTTC
>NW_008782153.1:0-256 GCF_000715545.1 Opisthorchis viverrini
TTGGGATAGTGACAGGTTGCCCAAGCCTATTCAAAGGAAGTCGAGAGGCAGATGTCGTGTTAGAAGCACAGACCTTCATGCCAGTAAATTCGTGTTCTGGCCACTGAGCCATCTTACCCCTAGATCAAAGATTCGAAATGAAGAGGTTGGACCTCATTGCAGTGTAACAGTTTGTGTACCTCCGTACCACAATTAGCTGTGGAGTGTGCACGTGACACTCACAGAGCTTCTCATACCAGGTCGGTCAACAGGCAGG
>NW_008782154.1:0-256 GCF_000715545.1 Opisthorchis viverrini
CGTTTTTCATGGAAGAATCCCCCATATTCCGTCTGAATCTCTCGTTTGTGGTGCTTTCCAGCTAGAATTAAGGCAAGACTCCTGTTAAAAACCATCTGCAAAGGGGTGTGCAGTTCCTGTTTAAACAGAACATAAGTTTTACGTAAGCTTGGGGAGTGCATGTACCTGTAACTAACAGACGGCAAAAATTAGAGTAATATATCTCTACTCACTTAATTTAGAACGGTAGTTTGCCAGCATTTGCGAACTTAACCAT
>NW_008782155.1:0-256 GCF_000715545.1 Opisthorchis viverrini
AACGTGACGTATCTGAGGAACGCATAACCTTTGAAGCGTTTGAAGTTTTCATTCCATATGCTCTACATGTAAGTCAATTCGAATACACACGTGTTACTACTTACGCTGTGATCAATTCTGGATTTCTTATCCGTTTGTTTATACAGATATACGTGCGGAACTTCATTCTCACACATTCACATCTCTTTGGATGAGGAGGTTCAAGAACAACTCCGATCATGGAACATATACAAACGCTAGTCCATTCCGTTCCACC
>NW_008782156.1:0-256 GCF_000715545.1 Opisthorchis viverrini
AAAAAACGATGAAGGGACAAGCAATGGCGTCTGCTGAGAGCACTTTATGCTTGCATTTGTTTGGTTTCAAATATACAGTTATGTCAAATATAGATTTGACCATGTATACCCTACAAAATATTTGGGGCCATATACAGCTGTCTTCTTGTACCTCCACAATATCCAGCCTTATTTTGTTCAGAAGCCAATCCGTCCCTGTCCCATCATTTCATGTGAGGTCTCATGAAGTCTGCTCATCATCATCATCATCATCATC
>NW_008782157.1:0-256 GCF_000715545.1 Opisthorchis viverrini
GTTCATTGTACCGCCAAACCAATTAACACACAGCGGGGACATGGTGAGATATTTTCAAACTCTGGGTGCAAATCTTTATTAGATGACAGTTTTTCTCATTTCAGGTAGTGGGTGCTTAGAATATTCCTCCTCAGATGGTTGTTCACGCCTTATTGTGTCCCCGGTTCAGAGCAAGTTGAGACGCTAATTTTGCGGGTCCTCGCGCTGGTAATCGTGTGCTTCGTGCTGAGAAATTTAGGGGTCTAGCCGCACCCTT
>NW_008782158.1:0-256 GCF_000715545.1 Opisthorchis viverrini
TTGGTGGCACTGTGCAGCTCCACAGCGGTTTCGCCGATTCCATAGTCGCCTAACTACGACAATGAATTCATAAGAGCAACAGTAACAGGTCGGAAATATGAAAGTCTCCGGTGCATCTGTTTGGTGGAAAAAAATGACAACATGCGGAGTACTTTTACTTAAACGCTGTCACAACTGCTGTAAGTTACGTGTGAAAATATTGGATTTCACACCATACTTCAGTTTGGAACTGCATTTTCAAAAAGCAACAAGCGAG
>NW_008782159.1:0-256 GCF_000715545.1 Opisthorchis viverrini
TCGATCACGAAGTTAAAAAAGAATGGAGAAAGTTGACATTCCGGACGGGCACCGGTTTGTGTACAGAAGCCTTTGGAGAGCTATTCGTATTATCCGACACGTCTGGAGGTCTAAACGAAAGGAAAACGTAATATATTCACAAACTATCTGACCATTCTCTGATTGCCAAGCGTATCAAGAACGACAGAGCAACCAGCCGAGACGAGTGCGCCTCGGAAATCCCGGAACACTGGAATTGTGGGTCATTAATACATAT
>NW_008782160.1:0-256 GCF_000715545.1 Opisthorchis viverrini
GTTGCCCGACATTAGTTACCCTTCCCACCTGTTGGCTTATAATTTTGGATATGTTGTACGGAATGTGATGAACCTTTGCCATCCTTTGCATGCACCAATTTCTATGTTGCAGCCTCGGGATTAGAGGGATCATTCACCGGTGGAGTGACTGCAGACTAGGATGTGCGAACTTTGGGAACGGATTGCAGTGATCAAGACAGTATCGTGGAGGCACGCTCGAACAATTTTCTGCTTGTAATATGCGCGTGTCCGTGCC
>NW_008782161.1:0-256 GCF_000715545.1 Opisthorchis viverrini
GTCTCTTGATGGCAATCACGATAACCAAAGGAACTCTTCTGTTTGGCCGTAATCGCGCTTTTATCACTAATTCATGTATCTGCTTGTCGCTACGGCGCCTAATCGTCTACGGTAAGATGGTTCCGGTTTTGGATTCCTTGTAACAGAGGGCATCGACAAGTCCGAGACGAAGTAATTAGGAAACGGATGTTTGCTTGTGTAGCATGGTTATACGTCAGTAAAGCATGGGTATTGAACACCGATGTCATGCTGTCAA
>NW_008782162.1:0-256 GCF_000715545.1 Opisthorchis viverrini
GCTCAGTTTCTACTGACTGATTGGTCAACTGTATTTTTCTACCACGCTTCATTTGAGTTTTCTTTTGAGTTCGTTTAGCATTTTGCGATTTTTATGCTGTTTTCTCCTACTAAGAGGGTCCCCCGAGTTTGACCAGCCACTCATGTCTTTCTCCCTTAAGGGCTTCTTTCATCGTTTGTTCACTCGTGCTCTCTGATTTCTTGGTTAAATCTATATCCAATAAGCTTGGTTGTGCTTCTCTAGTAGGATCCACCTC
>NW_008782163.1:0-256 GCF_000715545.1 Opisthorchis viverrini
GTAACAAGGCACGTGCTTGAGCGAGAAAGTTTTCAGTTAAAAGTTATTGAGCCCAAAGTGAAAGTGACCCAGAATCATACATTACTGTCTGTCATAGTACGCAGTAACGTCATTTTTATGCGCACTTTATTCGTGACATTCAGGTCAAAATAAATAGCCATTTTCAGGACCAGATTGCATCAAACATCCTTGTAGCGAAATTGTTCTTGCATGTCTATACATGCATGACCGGACATGTTCTTTTCGTTCCCAACTA
>NW_008782164.1:0-256 GCF_000715545.1 Opisthorchis viverrini
TGGCGCTGTTTAACGTCAATTTCTCTCAAGAACCGCCTTCGATTGGCAAATATTCACGCAAAATCCTTTAGGACTGCAGAACGATTGAGCTCATCAAGAGAGACACGGGCTCCAGAGCAATTCTCCGATCTTGTGAACTTGCGCACAATGAGAACGCGCATGCCACATTAGGATCAATCTTTTGGGTCACTGCGATTGTCACAAACCCAATTGCTAAACATAGGCAACTGGAATTGCGCATTTTATTTCTTTCCAT
>NW_008782165.1:0-256 GCF_000715545.1 Opisthorchis viverrini
ACATGGTTGTAGGACGTGAGCACTTTATTTTTCCCCATGAAGTCATAATTTGTAACGCCCGGATAGCCAACAAACAATGAAACCCAATTTTACTCCTTATGCTTACAGATGATAGCTTTTGTACAAAGAGATTCTCGCTTTCCTCCAAGCCGGTATTGCAAGTTTGGAGTATGTTTTCTTCACAACCTAATGTCAACGATCTGTCGTTATTCCCCTCTAAGTAACGTATTTTGAAATAGAACACATTGATGATAAG
>NW_008782166.1:0-256 GCF_000715545.1 Opisthorchis viverrini
CTTTCTGTTCATTTACTTATTAGATATGTCAACGAACGTGGTTATGGCAGAAAAGCAAACCAGATAGTGCGAAAATCGGAGGAAAAAGATAACATCGAGCTAACCTAAGATGAAGTTTTTACAAGATTAGGCACATTTCAAGATACAATCGATTAGACTCGCAATATGTCATGTAACAAAAATATCTCTTTTGAATTTGCCCAACGAAATATTGTCTGAAAATGTGGTTTCGCAGAACACTAGCTTGCTGCAGGAT
>NW_008782167.1:0-256 GCF_000715545.1 Opisthorchis viverrini
TTTCCATTTTTTCACTGTCTCATTATTCTTCAGCTTGATCTCTTTGTCATGCGAACTGTACAAGTTGCTAGCCATGAGGGCCTCAGCCCTCGTTTGATTCGGAATTCAGAGATCGTAGCAAAAGGGTGATTCTCTCTGGTAATACTGCAGGTGTTTATTGCTGAGTTCACTCGACCGATCGTTAATGCTATCCAGTAGGACTAATACCTTTTTGTGTTACCGATGTGGCTTCACACCAAATCATTAATTTTCGCCG
>NW_008782168.1:0-256 GCF_000715545.1 Opisthorchis viverrini
CTCTCTGTCTGGCCACATTTATTGTCCGCACTCTGAGGCGAGTAGATCAACAAGCTTCCTCCGCTCTCACACCGAAATCGTTTGGCATTGATGTGTGCCGTGCACTAGAAACAAGAATACAAGTTGAAAGCCAGTGGTCGAGCTAACCAATTCACCACTTTGTACTCATTTTCGGCTGCGCACCTCTGGCGATCAAGGGCTGCTGTGGCAGGGTGCGCAGGTGCTTGTATCGTCCTAAGTCACTGGGTGGAAGTAT
>NW_008782169.1:0-256 GCF_000715545.1 Opisthorchis viverrini
TCAAGCGAAATGCCTTATTCGGCCTGATCACATAAAAATATCTTTCATCTGATATCTCGTGATTCACGCACCCTAACATGCCCCCCGCCCAAGTCCTTCTTATTTATTTTGTTGTCGGTTCAGTAATACCTGTTTTTAAATTTTATCATCATGAACCCACCCCACGCAAGCAACCTATCTGAGGAATCGTTTGGAGATACCTAAAGATGCCCAACAATATCCGTCCTCAGAGGTAGTGTCTTTCAAACATATAACA
>NW_008782170.1:0-256 GCF_000715545.1 Opisthorchis viverrini
GATGAGAAATGAGGGGTGATTTAAAGAAGTCAATCTGGAGTTTCTGAGCAATACGATCGTTTTTTTAATTTAAACTTTTATAACCGTCCGCTGTTCTCCACACTGGCAACAAATAAATGGCTTCACGGAAAACGGATAGGAGAGCCTCTACATCTGTGTCAACCGCGACCTCGTTCATCGAGTTAAAATTTGTCTTCAGCTGGCATTCTTGATTGTCTGGAGGTAAGCGAAATCAATACAGCCATATATTAGTTTT
>NW_008782171.1:0-256 GCF_000715545.1 Opisthorchis viverrini
GCACAAGCCAGAACGTAAGTCTAGGTTACCTGGTGTGAGTGCGAAACTCGCGCGTTTTAGAATGAATCAATGGATTTACGTAACGCTCATGATCTACACCTAAAACGCAATGCTTGCCAAATTAAGAGCACACGGAGAAAACCCGGAAATATTTATGTTTGCATTTCCATCTCACAATTTTTTCAGCTCAATTGGTCCGGTCCGAGCTTGTGAAAACATCCGGTAACTTTTGTTCAATACGCGTTTAATTGTCTTG
>NW_008782172.1:0-256 GCF_000715545.1 Opisthorchis viverrini
TCGTTTCATGCATTGTGAACATCTAACGCTGCTTGTCTTTACGGAGACACAGTGAAACCTCTTACAAATTAGAATGCTAAATTAATTGGAACCTGCGTCGTTGCTAGTATAACAAAGGCAGTGCACTGGGCTGCCAAATATAACAATATTCATTTAACAACAAGATATAACTCGTGGTCGGATTTTGCTTTCCAACTTCCAGTATTTGAGTGCGAAATTACGACACAAGGAAAGAAGTATGGCCACAAAGGTTTGG
>NW_008782173.1:0-256 GCF_000715545.1 Opisthorchis viverrini
TTTTGTGTGAATTGCACCGTGAGTTCCATGAAAAGGTCACATACTGAAAAGTTCATGATACTTGAAGTTAAAGGAATAGGGAGACATTCTTAGGGACACAATATGAGCTGAAGATTTTGCAAAGCCATTTTTCAGGTTTTCGTTCTCTGATGAGTGCTTTCACTTCACGCAAATGGCAAATTATTGTGATCTTTCCGACTGTTAGTTGGTCGATTTTACCAGCCGAGCTGGTTTTCAACAAAACAAGTCTCTCATT
>NW_008782174.1:0-256 GCF_000715545.1 Opisthorchis viverrini
GCATTGTTCATGCAACAGGAAGGGATAATTGAAATTCAGATACTGGCCCAATTGTTGAGTGCCAAACAGGGCAAAACCGTTACTCGACTGTCACTAAATTTCGACCAACCTTATTATACTAAAAACAAAGAAAAATACTTTGACATATCGAATATTGGCTTAAGCGGAAAAGCATCATAGTCGAAAATAGTGCATAATCAAAAAATACATCGATTTTTGTTTGTTTCTGCTCTTTGCAATACTTCTGTCATGCTAT
>NW_008782175.1:0-256 GCF_000715545.1 Opisthorchis viverrini
TTCGCAGCAAAAGGCTTGTTCCCTTCAGTAGTAGTTGAACTTACATTGATGTTCCATTTGGCAGAACTAAACCGGTTTAACAGCCCCCTTCCGCAGCTTCAAGCCTATGCCATTGATTAGTGGGGATATGGTTAGGAGCTGAACGCTACTCATTACAGCTGGACTTCAGAATGAATGAGCCCTGCCTCAAGCACTATAAAACTGGATGAACCACAAGGATGATCTGGTAGAACTTGAGTACTACAGTGTTCAGCCC
>NW_008782176.1:0-256 GCF_000715545.1 Opisthorchis viverrini
CCGAAAGGGTTCTGCAGCCGAACGATTCTTATCATTATTTTGGGGCACTGAGATTAAAAAGAGAGGTGAGGAAAACTGTAGCACTAGGTGAAACGTAGCTTTCCCATACGTAAAGTAATACGGTGATTTCGGGAAGCCGTTGTTCACCCGTCAATGGCTGTTTTGAAACATTTTTAAATCATAAAATCGGTTTTCAGTTATACCGGAAGCTGATGCAACACTGGGGATTAAATGTACAAGGTTGGTCTTTCAGCCA
>NW_008782177.1:0-256 GCF_000715545.1 Opisthorchis viverrini
GATACTTATCAATACATTAATTCAGCTTCATGCAAAGATGGGATATTTTCACTTACAACACCAGCCAGGTGGTGATCCGTGGGCACACTACAGAGTTACGTAACTTGCGGTGTTGATTTCCAATAATATCAACGCATCCAGTGATATTGAGATCATGTTTTAAGGAACGTTTTTGGAAACAATACTCCTCCAAACGGACAAATTTCTGCTGAATAAATCTGGAATTATCGGAAAATTGCTGAGGGTCGATGTTTGG
>NW_008782178.1:0-256 GCF_000715545.1 Opisthorchis viverrini
ACAGAACGTGTTTAATGACTCACTCATTTCTTGCTGGCCTCAAACGTTCGGCGTGATACGTCTGATATACAACACTCAAATCGAAATCCCAACTGGTGTCTAAAGAGGTTTGACGTTTTCCAAAACCGGGTCGTCCTGATGAACAGAGTGCAGACAATCCGTGTGCGGTGGACGGGTTGGAGTAAGAAAATAATGAACCAAATTTTGAAAGAATCCACTTGACCGGTTTTGTACAGTAAACACTGGCAATCACCTG
>NW_008782179.1:0-256 GCF_000715545.1 Opisthorchis viverrini
CGCGCCATGTGTGTAATTTCGACAACAAATATTGATATTATGTTCTTGATAATGATTGCCACAGGACATTCTGTGATTAAATGACATTCACGCCGTTGTGTTTCTTGTGACCTATTCTGCATGTTTAGCTAAAACATCATCAGTGTCATTCGGTGAGTCCTTTTGCAACCGGTTATTACAATTTCGCTGTTCATTTGGTGTAGAGCTAATTAAACAGTTATACAGACTTTCTTGCGGAGCGGTGCAAATTGAAACT
>NW_008782180.1:0-256 GCF_000715545.1 Opisthorchis viverrini
AAGCCTTCGTGCAGCGTTCAGGCTTAGTGACACAGCTGTTGAAGAAGGATGTAGAACCAAGGACAGATATTTCAACGACCGAGTTTTTGGGGAAATACATCTCTCACTCACAACCAGAAGATCAGCAATCGGTTGAGCAGACTCCGTAAGATAGCAAAGGCCTCTCCAACTGACCTTGCTGACAAATGCTAGGCATTGTGTCAATTCACACAGCATAAACTTCCTCCATGTCACCTCTGAACTGGGATACCTTAAT
>NW_008782181.1:0-256 GCF_000715545.1 Opisthorchis viverrini
AAAGCTTTCGTAAGTGAGCCCATTTGTGTTAGTGCCGGCCGTCAGTGGATCAGCTACTTTGCCCCAAAATAGAAGCGTTCTCTTAACCCAGCAAATGCATCGTCTCTCGGAGTTTGTTGCGCTGCCCAGTGTTGTTCCTGTCATCGAGCTGGAATTTTATTGACATTGTTATCCCTTCTCTATACTGTTTTAGTAACTCAGGTGAATCCATCGCGGGTACCACGGTCAAAAACGTGAAACTGTCCTGGACTGTGGT
>NW_008782182.1:0-256 GCF_000715545.1 Opisthorchis viverrini
ATTTCTGAATTTTGCTTACTCGAACAAAAATTTACAACTATTTATTCCACCCATCAGAAGTCTTTTGAGAGCAGGCCGCCATGTTCTTTTTCCGAGTCATTAACAGATTGGTACTCTGGAATTACAAGCAATAATTTTTCATTTTACGGGCTAGTATAAATTTCAAAACGAATCTCAATAATCGACTTTTATATTTTGTGCACTAAGAATAACATATTGCAGTTATTTTCTAGAAAACTGTAATATACAAATTCTA
>NW_008782183.1:0-256 GCF_000715545.1 Opisthorchis viverrini
CTGGCTGGCTGGCTTGCTGATTGTCTGATGTTCAAATTACACAACTGAGTTGTGCTCATCCGTCAGCCATATTGGTGTACGGATCAAGGGTTGCCTCAAACACTCGCACACATCCACAATGTCAGACCATGGGTGGATCAGCATGTGGATTGTGGCACATTCAGTCGTGATAATCAACTCCGATTAATGTCACATCTCATCTGTCTCACTCCAGAAATTCCAATACCAACTCGAATCGGAACACACACACACACAC
>NW_008782184.1:0-256 GCF_000715545.1 Opisthorchis viverrini
TTTGTGATATTCTTCAACTGAATATGTTGCATAGAGACCATCTCATGATACAGTTGATGCGATATTTGAGAGGTCGCTGTATTCTTCCTGGATGATTGGGTTAGGATTCCTGAGTCTCCCGTTAAAACCACATTGGTGGGCAAATGAGTCTACTTCACGAAATGCATACCATTTCGAACCAAGAAAAATATAACGTTGAAGGAAACTCAGGGGCCGTGCCAACCTGACGAGTCACAAGAACTACGGACTTTGTTAT
>NW_008782185.1:0-256 GCF_000715545.1 Opisthorchis viverrini
ATCTACAACCAATTGACCTGACATCTTGAACCGGTAGCTAACTTAATCATTTACACATGAGTGGCCTTTTAAATGGTGCAGATTCAAGTGTAAGAGAAAATACCGTAATGCTGTCCTGGTCTTTGAAGCAAATAAGAGGAAGCAGTTTATCCGCTGGTTCCTGTAAGCGTATCCCAGTCCTACCACACATTGACGAGTTTCAAACTCAATAAACAACAAACTGGTTGGTATACTTACACATCGCATCACACGCGAC
>NW_008782186.1:0-256 GCF_000715545.1 Opisthorchis viverrini
TAGTGCACTACAGGTATATATAGGTCTTCTACATTTGAAGAATTATCAAAATATTTTCATCTAACTTACGTCGCATATACTATGACAGGGCACTGTGTAATGGAAGCTATTGCAGCAACACCATTTGGTCAATCTTCTTCCCATTTAAGTGTTCCGACTGGAGGTGTTAGCGTACATGTAGTCATTTTTTGGAGAGGCGCTTAAGCGGTCCGATACCCGTCTGTAAATGTCACCGTGTGATGAGGTCATGGACTTG
>NW_008782187.1:0-256 GCF_000715545.1 Opisthorchis viverrini
TGTCTAGATGTGCGCGCCCTTACACTATACCACCCCACACACAACTATGATACGTACGTCTAACAACAATACATCAGTAGTAAACATTGTGCCTAACTGCCACACTGTCAAATCATTTACATCGTACATTGCTTGACTTCAGCCATACCACTAACCGGATGACATCTCCAAACTACCAGGCATTTACACTGGATCAGACCGGGCATAGTATGCCATCACTCCATTAAAAGTAACACGAAGCGCAAGGAGGCTTAGC
>NW_008782188.1:0-256 GCF_000715545.1 Opisthorchis viverrini
GAGAACGACGCAAGTGTGGTTGAAAACCCGTAGTTAATGGCGGCAAGTTGAAATATCCAGGAAGGGCATTGGAATTGAACTGGCGAAGCATTCTGAGGTTGTTTGTCCAAATATGGAGACGAGTTGCCCATCAAATGGGTCATACGACCAACTTCGACACCTACAGTTGGCTCCATCGAACCCCGATCAGATCAGCACTACGCGATTTGACCGGCTATTCACGTATCTTTGAGCAGAGGGCACCTGTTTCCAATAC
>NW_008782189.1:0-256 GCF_000715545.1 Opisthorchis viverrini
AGAATCATCGCACCAGGAAGTTAGGATTAGTGTTCAGACGACTGTCACGTGGATGTGCGCTATAGAAATCCCGCAGACACCAAAAACAATGTATTCTGTCATCTACAGTTATGGGGCAACAGCCCAATCCAATCGTCCATGCCAGTGTAAGGTAAAAGCCGAGGGTAGAAACCTGATCCTTTGAGTACTTGGACAAGCCGAATTCAGGTATCAAAATACCTGTCTGCTGGAATAGGACGATGAGTCCCAAGTGCCC
>NW_008782190.1:0-256 GCF_000715545.1 Opisthorchis viverrini
ATACTTATTGTTTCGTCAGTTCGATTTGCCTAAACTAGAAGAAGAAATGCGCAACGTGGCGTAATAAAGACTGAGCGAGATGGCAGGTCCCCCGGATAGTGATGCATCAAACAACGCATCATGGAATCGGTGGTTATTTATGGAAAAAAAGCTGGCTAGACTACTGAAAATAAATTTTCCGCCGCAAACAGTTTCATAACTTCAAAAGTTATTATGAAAAAATTACATAATCTGTCGACCACTGACGAATTCCGAA
>NW_008782191.1:0-256 GCF_000715545.1 Opisthorchis viverrini
AAGAGCATGGGGAGGAAAATCCCTTAAAGGGAACCCCAGCTTTGATACACACTTTTGCACACGTTGTTGTGTTTGGACATGAAACTGAAGCAAGAATGGCAAGTTGAAATGCAGAAGGGCACCTGACATACCGTGGCCACAACTCCTTCAGCTATATAGCCAACAAACTTGCGATTGAATTATTTAAGTAGTGGGATCCGTTAGTTTTTTCCATTTGGTCACGTGCTGGTAAAATTTACGTTTAGAAAATTTAGTT
>NW_008782192.1:0-256 GCF_000715545.1 Opisthorchis viverrini
CCCGTTGCACTCTCAGTGTGACTCTGAGTCCTGCCCATAAATTCACCAGAGGCCACGCAACTGACAGATTGCAGTCAAATATCACTGGCAAATAACTGGAAGCGGTGTGTCTGTTGAAATAAAGAGAATGATGCAGCTGCTCACCATTGCCCGGACTGTCACCTAGTCAGTTTGAAACGTTTCCTGGTCAAACGACCAGTGCGGACTCAAAGATACGCATGCTACATTCTGCTATGAGTTGTGCCTTCCTGGAACA
>NW_008782193.1:0-256 GCF_000715545.1 Opisthorchis viverrini
CATATCATGATTGCGTATTCAGTTGCGTAAATTCTCACTGGCCGCGTGCGTTTGAAGAGTATTTTAATTCCACCTGATATTTCCCGATGAGACCAAAATCTTTGGTGAATCAGTATTTCATTAATTCGTCTGTCCGTTGGTGATTCACTTGCGTTGTGATTTGATACCTCCTATACTCAGTGGACCCCTCTACAGTTTTGACTGTATTCCTTCCTTGTTTAACTCGGGTTTCGGGCTGATTTTATCGAAAGTAATA
>NW_008782194.1:0-256 GCF_000715545.1 Opisthorchis viverrini
TAGCTGACTATAATGCCTTAACTATACATAACAAAACAACTCAAAGAACAACGGCGGTCCCGCATATCCACACGTCATCCGCCTGCCAACTCCATGCCTAAAATATACACAACCACCTTTAACAAAGCATGTTTCTATTCATTGATTGCATCGGCACAAACATGCTGCGTGGTCAACCCAGTTCTCATTTTATTACCAGCCAGCTTTTTGAAAAAATGTGCAATCAATTACGACCCGTACTTATCTTCCGAGATAT
>NW_008782195.1:0-256 GCF_000715545.1 Opisthorchis viverrini
CCACCATTTAAGGTCGGCGGAAGTCTTACCATAATGGCTATGAAATCATTGTTGACCGCCATATCCCTCCGGAATACAAGTTACTAGCCGAATTTAGAAGCATTCGTAAACACAGGAACGCTCCTTTGCCTCGGTAAGTTAGGGTGAAGTCTGGGTCTATTCACATGGCACAGAGATAAACTGTCCAACACCACGAATTTGCACGAATAGAAAGTCGAGTCGTTCAGCTGTGTCACTATTTCGGTGCCTAATTGCC
>NW_008782196.1:0-256 GCF_000715545.1 Opisthorchis viverrini
CTTTCACGGCTATCGCAGATACCGTCTGCACTGCTTTGTCCTTTCCACAATCGACATTTGTTATCCATGCTTATAAAGTGACTGTGCACCAAAAGTGAAGACGTGAGGGAATGCAAAATTAAGCACGCTTAAGTTTGACATCGTTGTTACGAGTGACATGACTTTGGTGGATACCGCATAACTCTAATAATGTTGAAATCAAAGATGCCTACAATACGCATCAATGTGCGATAAAGCCCAGGAATGGAGAAGTTCC
>NW_008782197.1:0-256 GCF_000715545.1 Opisthorchis viverrini
TTATCTGTCTACTCGTGGAAGCAGTAGGCAGGTGTTTTACTTGTTTGGTTGAAGAAATGTGTGTTGATGTGGTGTAGCTTCTATTCTGAAGTAGGCTTCTTCAGCTATGCTTGTCGATGTAGGCGATGGGCATTGCAGACTATTTTCAGGTTATCCCAGATGTATTATTTATTTTCATTTTTTGACAAACGAGAGGCCAGATTTTTCTTCATCTGTGGTTTATGGTGTTGCCAGATAAATAACTCAACCGAGGCGA
>NW_008782198.1:0-256 GCF_000715545.1 Opisthorchis viverrini
AAGGGTGTTACGGCTGAACGATTTTTTCCAGGACACCATGGCTTCATCGAAGCAGAGATCACGGAAAGAACGTCCACTAAGTCCTGTGGTCACAGTATTACTAACCCGGTCGTCATGGCTCTATCTAGGGAAGCTCTGACATCTCAACTGCGTGCTCGCGAGTCTCAACATGTAGAACAGAACTCAAATATGAAAAAGTAAGATGAATGGTCAGGTCAAAAACCGTTGCCTGGTTGATGGAACATGTGAAGCAGCA
>NW_008782199.1:0-256 GCF_000715545.1 Opisthorchis viverrini
CAATCGCCTTTCCCATTAACCGCCTCTGGCCCCTCTCACGATTTCCTGATCACCAAAAAACCAAGGCATATCAGAACATAACGTTTGAAACAGAAACGATTCAAAAAGTTTACGTTGATCCAACTTTTTTTAGCACTTCAGGGAACAAATTCAGTGTGATTTGTCCGTCTTTAAACTAGATGGAGATAAAGTAAGGCGCACTGACGCGGAATCTCAGTGCGCACTTGTCTAGCTAAGAATCACATGTTTATCTAAT
>NW_008782200.1:0-256 GCF_000715545.1 Opisthorchis viverrini
TCACCAGCCGTTTATGCTGCCAACCTCCCCTTGCGAATGGTAGAAATTAGGAAAGACGGCTTACAGTCAGCCACGAGAGTATCCAGCTGTAGCGGAGTGTAGGTCCCAAACTATTAGCCACTAGGATGGCAAAAATCGAATGCAGATAAGTAAACGTTCGTCAGATGCAAAGGTAGGAAAATTCAGGCACGTATTACCCGATACACAAATACGTGATGAAAGTGAGTCCATCCAAACTCGCTAATAACTCAAAGTT
>NW_008782201.1:0-256 GCF_000715545.1 Opisthorchis viverrini
ATTCAGGTATCTGGCTATCTTCAAAGACGCCTTTCTCAGTGCACCCTGAAAAATCGGCTCAAAAGGCATCCGCTGTTCTACGGATGATTCGATGACCTTCCTCCCGTATAACCCGCGCAAAATTGCGGATACTCTATTGGGCCTACGCCAGTCCGCTTTCAGAGATTGCTGATCAAATTTTCTACACAGGACGCAAGATGGACGAAACCTTCATTGAGCGTGTTTAGCATGTGGCACCCAAGATTATAGCCGACAA
>NW_008782202.1:0-256 GCF_000715545.1 Opisthorchis viverrini
AGAGAGAGGGAAGTCTTACTGAGGTCGCAGTAACTCTTCAATGGCTGTCACCATATACAAAAAGCCTGTCTGGATAGTTAAGTCCATGAAAGTTTATGTGCTCTTCGACCAAGGAAACAAAAGTGAGACAATATAAAACCTTGAGGACGAACAAAATCTGTTCAAGTGAATCTCTACAAATTAACTTGGATTTGATCGAAGATGTGACGATCCTTATCAATCTTCCACATGTCATGGGTCTAAGCTATTTCCTCGT
>NW_008782203.1:0-256 GCF_000715545.1 Opisthorchis viverrini
CTCATCAAGACAGTCGAAGATCCGAGAGTTACGGTTGATCAAAGGCCAGCAAATTCTCCAGGGCCAAACTTTTGAAAAGCGAAGCATAAATTCTACAGCCTCCCCCTCTCAAGAAACGAGTATCTGCTGTCGTAGGTAGATAGCCGTTGTTGTAGGAATTCCTTGGTCATCAGAAGATGAATGCATTCTGTATCTGCGCTCACGGCTAGCCAAACGGGCGGAAACTCAAAAAGTCTGACGGCTTCAGAATATCTCC
>NW_008782204.1:0-256 GCF_000715545.1 Opisthorchis viverrini
TCCGAAAAGCCATAAACTTTCCTTCCCAATGACTCCATCACCAAAGTAATGTGATGTGAATGTTTCAATGGAAAATCAGGAATTCACTAGTTCAAAAACCGAGGTGCTCTATTTTCACCGGATATCTAATAGTGGCAAGCAGTTTAGCACATACACAAAGAAAAACTATTTGTGAGGACACGAGGACCAGCTGAAATGAGTGAAACAATTCACTGTGCAATGCCGCTTCGAGCAGAACATTTATCGTGATGTAACA
>NW_008782205.1:0-256 GCF_000715545.1 Opisthorchis viverrini
GGGTGGGTATGCGGTAATACAATGTTCCACTGCGGACCTATCCGATTACCCTGTCTTCAGAGGGCGTTGTACACCAAGATCATGTGGAAGCCACCAAATGGGATCAGTCTCAAACACAGAAACTCCGAGTAACGGCAGAAAACCAATGGACAATAAGTCCAAACCATTCTGTCGGGCAAAATACTAACAGAACTTCTTGCAACATTTTCAAAAAAAGGTTTGCAGGAACAAACGGATCGGGAAATGACTATTCGTG
>NW_008782206.1:0-256 GCF_000715545.1 Opisthorchis viverrini
GATATAGCAATGGCTTTATGGATGTGTACTTTGATTACCCGTTACGAGCCCCGATTTCCCCAAGCCCATTCCTTTCTTTGTCCACAGCAACAAGGTCAGCTTCGCAGACAACTCTCTCTTAGCATAGCAGCAGCCGTATTCAAAAACTACGTTGCAGTAGGTATGAAGCGTAAGCATTCTTTTAGAGACATGAGGATGCGTGTCCTTGCGAGTCTTGTCGAAGAAGAACGCCTAATACTCAACAAACGCCCACCTA
>NW_008782207.1:0-256 GCF_000715545.1 Opisthorchis viverrini
ATCGCCAAAATCTGGGAAGTGGCGACCCACAACCTGCTGCATCATTTCGGTTAGACAAGGGCCAGAAAACAAATTTGATGTGGCAAACAGAAGTGCATGAGTGCCACTGTATGTGCACAATTTCATCATCAAATGGAAGGAAATATTTTTCGCAAAGTAAAAAGCATTCACGAGGTTGTCAGCTATGAGTTCTGATGAATACGCATTGATGGTCTTAGGGTCTCGAGAGAAGACGTGTCGCCATGTTTTAAAATTT
>NW_008782208.1:0-256 GCF_000715545.1 Opisthorchis viverrini
CGCTTCTCACGAAACCGCCCTTTGTTACGATAGTATAGATCCATTCTGATGATGATGGTAAACGATTCCTTAAACCAGACTTACTGGAAAGCATGGGTGGCCAGAGCGAACAAAGCTACTGAAACCAATGTTGCGTCCTTCATTTGACGGGTCCGGAAATCTCAGTGGTGTACAACGTCGAATTTCTCGTTTTTGTGCTCATCGGTGCACGTTTTGATCCAGGTAGTGAGCAACCAATCTGAGCGAAGTTTGCACA
>NW_008782209.1:0-256 GCF_000715545.1 Opisthorchis viverrini
ACAAATTCAACCCAAAGACATGAGAGATCTCAAAACCCTCTTGTGTTTACTTGTTTGCACCATGGCACAACGGGGTGAAACAAGTAGGTCTAATTGACTTTTTCCTCGTCCCGCTGTTTATTTCTCTTTGTGAGTTAAGAGATTTTTAAAGTTACTAATTACATTCCCGAATAAAATTTTGTGCCACTGTTGCTTCCCCTGTCAACAAAATAAAACAGCACGTTCTGAACTGATAGGTTCAATTTAATAATTTTTT
>NW_008782210.1:0-256 GCF_000715545.1 Opisthorchis viverrini
AATCGATGGGCAACAAAATAAAAACGCATGTGAGGACGGAGATTACATATACACTTTGACCACACACGGATTGTGGTGTTGTTAATTACTTTCAACATATTTTGGAATATTTTAATGCGCTACTAATAAGGTTGTTGAAAATTCATCGAAAGCTCACGACCGCTTCCGCCCTCTTCGGTGGTTCATCGAATGGGTGCCGTCCCCAAGTTTTCGTCAATCTTATTTTCTACTTAAAACCAGACTGCGCGAAATTAGC
>NW_008782211.1:0-256 GCF_000715545.1 Opisthorchis viverrini
ACGGTTATTCCATTGGCAGTTATATAGTCCAGTTTGGATCTCGTTCTCCTGATAGTGAGCCGACAACAGAGCGACACATGCAGTCAGAAAGAGAATACTGAAAGGAGATTGCAGTAAGCGTTCGCAATCGTGAACAAGTGGTAATGTGTTTGAATATTGCTTGCTCGGGTGCACTCATTGGAAGTCAATCAGGTGGCTGTCGATGATGATGTCCCAATGAATGGTGACGAAACGCCAGCAAGTCAGTTGCCAAGCT
>NW_008782212.1:0-256 GCF_000715545.1 Opisthorchis viverrini
ATCATCACCAACATCATCATCACCAGCATCATCGTCATCATCATCAACTTCATGCGCGACGGAACGACTCCAATGTTGAACACTGATGCCTCGCTGTGGTACAACCATGATTTATTTGAAAGCCTCCTTGTGAAGCGAAGAATACAGGTGGACGGTGAAAGGACAAAGTGCTAGCTCACTTCAATTATTCTCAGGTTCCTACACTTCCAAGTAATTATCCCGGCAACCTCGATAGAGACTCACAACAAGAACGCCA
>NW_008782213.1:0-256 GCF_000715545.1 Opisthorchis viverrini
TGATAAACAAACGAGATACCTTATTTGAGGTCTTCAAACTACAGTTTAAGGGCGGTATGTGGGTGAAGATGTTAACTACTATTCGGATCCACTATTCGTTCAGCTCATGCAATCACGTAGAAGTGCCGACCCGCTATTCAAAGTTTAGGAACTTACGTGGGAGCTGCACCGGAACATTCGAAAAAGCAGCAACTTTAAACTACTGTGAGCACAAACAGTAGCATGAATTTAACATTTTCAGCATCGAAGCGGTGAA
>NW_008782214.1:0-256 GCF_000715545.1 Opisthorchis viverrini
TCAGAGACAATGTGTCTCACACCTTTCAGTGCCATTCCTTGAATTCCTAAGAGCGTGTCCAAAGACTGTGCGTTCCGCACCGTTCTACACTCTGCGGGGGGCGAAGCACACGAAACGCAAAAGTCTTAACCTGGGACGGCTTTCATGGTGATGCTTGCACTTTCTGCTATTCTTCAACAGTGAGAACAATGTCACCCGCATATTCCAAGTGGACAACCTTCATGTTTGGAAAGATCCAAACACCGGAAACTTTCAG
>NW_008782215.1:0-256 GCF_000715545.1 Opisthorchis viverrini
TCACTAGAGACTCCATAGGGCCATTAACCGCTTGAACCTCACACTGGAGCTGGTACAGCTTAAAATGGCGTGGAGCTGTGCAAAACCAGTTAACTCTGAGGCGTCGTATCTCGTGTATTTGGCAAGTTTTTCTCTTCTATCGATAGATTTTTCGATTCATTGGGGATCGCTCAAGGTATATGCCACAACCACGGCAAGGCGTGACCGGAAAAGGCGCCCGATAAAATTTGCTTCCAGGTTACCGTTCCTTTCCCCA
>NW_008782216.1:0-256 GCF_000715545.1 Opisthorchis viverrini
GTACTTTTCGCAATGAAGTGAGCAGTGAACCTGAAACAAAAGGCAACTGACAGTCAGTCTTGTCAATTATGAATGTAGGTACTAGACCCTCTGCAAAACTCCCACCGATTGTCGCGGCTTTGTCATAGTTAATGCATGAAACCCGAATGCTCCTCCGAGTCACAAAGGAGCCACAAAGCTCTCTTTGGAGTGGTCCTTCTCATATTCTGGCCCAATTGTTCTTGCTAGACTGTTGGGGATATCAATATCCCCCAAA
>NW_008782217.1:0-256 GCF_000715545.1 Opisthorchis viverrini
GAATTGAGTCAGATTTTTCGGGCTGACGGGAAATACTTTTTGGCAATTTTTCGTACAAAATAACGATGGTCGCTCGAAACGTCAGAGATTCTGGTGGCCAGCTGCACTTTTGAAGCAGGATGGTTTGTTTTGGTTGGCAACACTCCAAACTGATTGAACTTTTATACGGAAATGCGCCTTAATTTAAACGTCTTCTCGAAGGTAATTAAGCTTGCACAACTACAGCAGTTGTTCACATTCAATGACAAATGCGTCG
>NW_008782218.1:0-256 GCF_000715545.1 Opisthorchis viverrini
TCTGCGTGCGCCTGATTCATCAATTTTTTGTGAATGGAATCGCTACAATCGCCGATATTTGATCAATTGTGTCTCCTCAAGACCCAGCCAAACAAGTAACCTAACATACTTGTAACATAAAAATTGCATTGTAGTCCTTGGGGTCAGATCAACAGAGATCATAAACTAGAATCCAGAGAGATCAGGGGCAGAGGTCACGCCAACACCGATCAAACTGCACAAACAGCGAAGGTCAAGCTCAGGGTTCACGTGGTCG
>NW_008782219.1:0-256 GCF_000715545.1 Opisthorchis viverrini
TCAGAGTAGGGTAACACGTAAGAGCTAAAGAACTTAGACGTACATGAGTATTTCCTCTTTATGATACATCGTCTAAATGGTGCCTAAGACCATAAAGTAGAACGCACGAAGTAACCTCACCCAACTAAAAACGACCTACAGGCTAAGATGACATGATATTAAAAGATTCAGGTCTCGGTTACTGCTGGCGGCAAATGAAATCGATTCCCGAGAATGCCAAATCGCAATCCGTACACGGTCAACTATACGCACTGCT
>NW_008782220.1:0-256 GCF_000715545.1 Opisthorchis viverrini
GGAGGTTGAGTTCGCATCCTAATGATTGTTATAGAACTGCTTTTGCCATTCCATCAGGCCTGAATGAATTCCAGGCTACGACCAATGTTTCAACAACCTTCCAGCCCCTCATGCATTCAACACTACATACACTACTTCCGGAGAAACGCCTTGTTTGTCAGGATGAGTGGCAGAGCCACATAGCCTTGCCACCGGATTTGTTCCTACAGAAGAAAGTCTCTTGTGTTTGGTTTGGGTGAAAGGCAACGGAGTGTTC
>NW_008782221.1:0-256 GCF_000715545.1 Opisthorchis viverrini
TCCGTTACTTCACTCAAGGAGGCTTACCAATAATAATAATGATAATATTAGAACTAGAAACACTTGTTCAGCTGCTACTTTTTGGTTACTAGATCCCTTGTCACCTAAAGAATGCATGAGGATTGAGATACTGCCAGGTTACCCAGGTTCTCTACAATGAGTTAAATAGTTTAACGTTTCTTGGTCGCAAAGCTTTGATCTGAAAAAGAGAAGGTACTTACAAAACACCGGATAGTCTTGACGCAACATTATTTAT
>NW_008782222.1:0-256 GCF_000715545.1 Opisthorchis viverrini
GAGAACATCACAAACGAGTGATTCAGCTGTTTTCACTTTGTTAGGAATCACCATTAGGGTACATCTGAAGAAAGCTCAGGAGGTCCCGAACCCGCGATCTGTCGCTTAGTGGTCTGAACAACAAACCGTCCCGTTACGAGTCTGCCTTATCTGAAAGGACATGCCAAAAGGAGTGCTCCTCCCAGGGGAGGACAGGTGTAATAAAAGCGGCATTTATACTGATTATGATGAAAATAATATCAATCTCAGTCAGACA
>NW_008782223.1:0-256 GCF_000715545.1 Opisthorchis viverrini
TTCTCGGTAAGGATGGAACAGTTTTTTGTTTCATCCGCTAGGCGACATCTCCACCGAGAATTTCTCAAGTCTTCCCACTGTATCAATAAAGACTATTGCTCTCAAACGTGTTGATGGCTAGCTGCGTCTGGTGATGATCAACGTGCAAATAGAAGAACGATTACACGAATCAATGGGCCGCGAAGCCAAGCTGTCATGTGGGAATGATAATCCTTAGGGGAGTTGGACGTCGCGCCGGTGGTTCAGTGGTAGAATG
>NW_008782224.1:0-256 GCF_000715545.1 Opisthorchis viverrini
CTTTAGTTACTCTACTGATGAGTCATCCCTGTTCTCCAGCGTCCGCAACGAGGTCAGTGGTGCTCCGTGCCAGATATCGAGCCCCTTCACACTCTGTTGGACAGTCGCTCTCGCCAGTCGCAACCGGGCACACCTTCGACGAAGTGCTAGTAGTGTAGTATTCCACGATTTCCAATCCCACGCATTAAATGCCTGCATTCATATCCTTGAGTAAATGAAGCCACAGAAAACCTCCCTTTGCATGTATCTGAGTACA
>NW_008782225.1:0-256 GCF_000715545.1 Opisthorchis viverrini
TTCTGACAATGTAGTTGCACGAAAATACTATTCTAGTCAGAATATCCTCATCTTCAAGCTAACTGAATATTGAGAGATTTCAACTGGAAGGCTCGTTTGCTCAAGAGGTTTCTGCACAATGATCAACTGGTGTCTCGTCTGGAATGATGTCCGAATGATCAAAATGGCTAGGCTCGCCAGAACAACACAGCACTGGGTTGTCCAGGAATTTTCAAAATGCTTTGGGTGAAAATCACTGATAAAATTGCCAGATTTC
>NW_008782226.1:0-256 GCF_000715545.1 Opisthorchis viverrini
ACCAGTAAGAAAACTGACCGCCTGTTTCGACATATACAGATATCTGCTTCAGTTTTTTCGTCATTTCGAATGTCTTACGACCTCACGAGGTTGAAAAACTTTGGACGGACATGTGCATATGTGAGTAACGCTGAACGGTGGTCTTCCTGCCGTCAAATCTAAAATGCGCCTATCCGTGGATTCAATCGCATTGAGTAGCGTGTGTGGCCTCCAAAACAGTGTCATGCTCAGCTGGCTTCTTTAAAAAATCGTTCAG
>NW_008782227.1:0-256 GCF_000715545.1 Opisthorchis viverrini
AGGCCGGCATACTTAATTGGAAGTTTTGTGTAACATGACACTTTGTCACGTCCCTTGGCAGGATGAATTGGTATCCCTGGTACATGTGGATGCTGAATTCATTATTTACCTGCAAAAATGGCAGCGCTCTCTGAATCCGCCAGAGATATGCTAAAAACATGATCTACATTAACGTCAAAGGAAAAGTCATGTGAATTTCTCCAGTCACTGCGGGCTAATGTTTTTGTGTTTAAGGGTATACCAGTTGGTCTTGCAT
>NW_008782228.1:0-256 GCF_000715545.1 Opisthorchis viverrini
TGTTTTGTCCGGACAATACAGCCGTGTCCAGGATTCTCTCTCTTCTTATCGCAGGCTTAGTGCAGGCGTAACCAACAGGCAGCCACCCACGATACAACAATGACTGACTACCAAAGCAAACAGACGGCATTCTTTGAGGCGATTTGAAAACAATACTCTAAAGAAAAATCAAGAAGCTATTCGCGCGGACACAAATTTTGATAATTTACTTTGGAACTTTTCTTTTACTTAGTAGGGTTGCCGGGACATTGAGCGG
>NW_008782229.1:0-256 GCF_000715545.1 Opisthorchis viverrini
TCCTCCTGTCCAGGTGTGGGCACTCTGGCTGCATCCCGGCCCACGTACATCATGAGGCCTCACGTAATAAAATCTCACGCCACATCGGCAGTCGCGTGTTGTCATCACCTATGTCGCCTTACCTGCTGCGTACGACAGGGCGCGTGAGCAAAAACAGACCAGTGCTGATGCCTCGCTTCTATCTCCTCTGCATACTCCCTCTCACTGATAACTCTCTCCACGTAGACCCGTCAGTTATCGACTGACGTCCCCTTTC
>NW_008782230.1:0-256 GCF_000715545.1 Opisthorchis viverrini
AATACTGCGGCAAACAGTCACGGTGATGAAGTTATCGGACAGTTCGAAAGATGAGTCATGTACAACATAAGTTCCTAGTAGGGAACAAGTGTCAGTGTGCGACTGGTGCAACAAAGTTGAAATTATCCACAATGCGATGTCTTGCGTTACCAAATAACAGCATTAGTCAGTGGACCGCGCATAATCTTGGAAAACTAAACGTACTTTACTCAGCATTCGGAATGGGGGTCTGAACAAGAAGTGGCTTATTTGTCCC
>NW_008782231.1:0-256 GCF_000715545.1 Opisthorchis viverrini
GTTCCTCGGTGAAGTAAGATCTTTCGACTGAGCTCACTGTTGTAAGATGTTTTTTCTCCACACATACGGTCCCATCTAGACAATAATACGGCTTCAAAAATCTAGCGCGCGGTCACCTAGTATATTCATTATTTGATTTCTTACCCGGGAATTTAGATTTCTAACTTTGCTGAATAATCCAAAACTGCTGAATTAACTTGACATTTATGAACCGAACGGATATATCTGAAATTGCGTTTTGAAATGTTGTATATCA
>NW_008782232.1:0-256 GCF_000715545.1 Opisthorchis viverrini
TAGCATAAGGAACTGGTATGTAACAAAAACACGTTGCTCGCAAAGGTTTTGCACGTTTTTGACAACAGTCTATCCCCTATTCTGGCAGGGCAAGTGAGTCCCATTTCCATTGTGGTCACAGCCAAGCCTAAACCCATTCACCGTTCGGACTAGTTTCCGGGAAATGCAACTGAACTTGGCAAATTCGCAGCAAAGCGAAGCCAGTCATGGCCCAACAGAAACGCTGCAACGTTTAACTACTAACAAATCTTTGAGT
>NW_008782233.1:0-256 GCF_000715545.1 Opisthorchis viverrini
CGTGAAGTTTTGAGCATGACACTTAAATCATCATTCTGCTGGAGAAAATTTGATGTCATTTGATCTCAGATAATTGCGACAGAAAAGGCACAGTCGTCCAACCCACGAAGCCAATCCCCACCACTACCATCCCGGTCTCGTGAGATTACTTCATAGAAAGAGCCTCCTTGGCTCTGAACACAGATATCGCTCAATATACGCGTGGCGCGAAATGCGTAACCAAAGGTGGGATGCGAAATGCACCTTACGCCAATTT